>NW_027307679.1:0-178246 GCF_964275005.1 Diadema setosum | reverse complement strand
AAATATGTGACCCCGACTTATTCTGTAATACCACTCTACCTTGATTGACTAAGAATGAGTGATGCGATATCTCTAATAAGGAGATAGTTGATGATGGTTTATGTAGATCTACCATGGTGACGTACCGTGCTTGCCTTTTTTTATACTGGCATATAGTGAATGGTGATCTTGGTGATGTGTCGGAAGTCACAGTTAACTTTGTTGAAACGAACCAGCCAGAGAGGGTTGAGGAGTACCTCATGAAATCCAGCTACAGAAGGTAGTAGAAAATATAACTATATAATTATATAGGGCTCAGACGGGTACTAGGAAATATTCCCACATAGAGACGTGTTAAGATTCAAAATTAAAAATAAAAAAAAAACATGTAAAATCATAGCTGGGATCAATGAGGTATTTCATCTTTGTCAGCCTGAAAAAGCGAGATATATCCCTTCATTCATCAAATTTTCAAGGGTGGTTCTTCAGGGTTGACAAAGACAGACTCAAAAAATCACATATTTTCTGTACATTCACCCAATCAAATATAGTCCCTTAGAATTCCAAGAGAAAAGCTTTCATCTTCCAACCAAAATGCAGTTTGTAGAGGAATTCATAGTCAATATCTGCAGCTTTCAGGTTTGTTTGTTTGTTTTTGCCATACTGGCTTTTCTGATTTTTAATTTATTTTTTTTTCTTCATTCATTTTGGTATTCGGCGGTTTTAGTCCAATTTTGTGATGTAGTCAGAGATATTCCATTATATTCACAGGTGTCCTAGCCCTATAGTGAAGGTTGCATTTCTTAAATCATTTTTTTAATCATAAATTTGTTTTGGTATTTTTGTGATGGTACCCAAAACAACGAAATACATCAAAATACCGCAACCATTCAAACTCGGGTGATAATGACTACACTATTATTTATGAATTCAACCACTAAGATCTAGTACCACAAACACACAAAAGAAAACAAAGTTTAGTGAAGCAGAGTTGAATAGAGAGAGAGAGAGAGGGGGGGGGGGGCAGTTGGCAGAATAGATCATCATAAAACAGCAGGACTTTTGTGTGCAAGGCACTTTTCATTGACTTGTGTGTATTACATGCATACTCTGCTGTGAAGGCTGCATTTCTTGAATAATTTGTTGAAATCATAAATGTGTTTTTTTCATGATATAACGACCTAATTATACGAGAAATTGCCCATTAAAGGGTTTCAAAGCTGCTAAAGGGACACTTTTAGGAATCATGCACATTGGGGTTTTTCAAAAATCAATCTTGCAGCGTGCAGTTCTATATATGATGACGATACTTATTGCATAAGGGAAAATCATCATCACCTTATTATCTACAAACTACTGTAAAAGACTTTGATATATCAAAAAAGATTAACTTTATTTTGCACTATGTTTCAGTGGTAGCCAAAACAAAGAAATACATCAAAATACTACAATCATTCAAACTTGTGTGTTAATGACTACTCTATTATTTATGAATCCAACTACTAAGATCGAGTACCATAAGAACATAAAAGAAAACAAAGTTGTAGTTAAGCAGATATATATATATATATATATATATATATATATATATATATATATATATATAGTTAGAGAGAGAGAGAGAGAGAGAAAGGGGGAGGGCATATTGGCAAAAACAAACGAACAAACAGACAAACAAACCCAACATTAACCAGCAGAACTTTTGTGCGCAAGACACCTTCCACTGACTTGTTTGTATTACATGCATAAAAAGGGGAAATCCAGTCCAAGTATAAGTTAGTCTGATAAAAATGAAAAAAAAAAAATTACGAGTTCAACGGTAAATCTTTGCCTGAAAGCGGATGAAAAATAAGGAAGTTATAACGTTTGGAAGATTTGCTAATTTATGCAAAATAGTTCTTGTACAGTGGATATGAATATGCAAATGAGTGAGCTAAACATGTCATACCCTCACAATTTTCCATTGATCTTGTACACAAAAGGACGAAAATTCCATGATTTTGTCATTGAAGTCTCAAACGTGATGTTATTCCTGGTTGAATAACTTTGGAATAGTGATCAATTAGATATTCCAGGATATGAGCATCGGGGCTCAATTGCGTTTGAATGAAAAACTGGGGATTTCAAAATGTTATGTACAAACTATATGGTAAGTTGTGAGGGTATAACATGCTCACCTTGCCATTTGCATATTTATATCGACTGTTCAAGAACTGTTTCCCCCAAAATAGCAAAACTTCAAAATGCCATAACTTCCTTACTTTCCATCCGATGAAATTCATACCGTTGAACTTGTGTAATATTTACTCTTTCTTATCAGACTAACTTATATTTGGGCAGGATTTCCCCTTTAAGGGCTCACACAGGTAAATATTTCCCCATAGAGACGTGTGTTAAAATTCAAAATTCCACAAATTATGTAAAATAGCTAGGATAAATGAGGTGTCTCATCTTGGTCAACCTGAAAAAGTGAGGTATACCCTTTCATCCGTCAAATGTTCAAGGGAGTTCTTCTGCTCAAACTCTATCCAAGGGTCCGCAAAGCCAGACTACGAGTTCTTTTTACTTTAAAAAAAAAATCAAATTTTCCATGCATGCATCCAATCAAATAAAGTCCCTTCAAATTCCACACTCTTGGAAAAAAAAAAAAACCTCTTCAAATTTGAATAGATCTTGTCAAATTTGACAAGTTTTCCTCATCAGAAGGGCACTCACAAGTTTATTGTCAAATTGACAAAGTACAATCTTGTCACATTTTTTAATTTGATTTTTTGTTAAAATTTGTCATTTTTTGAATAAGACTACCTACTCAGAACTTCTAGAAACTTGTTAATTTGACAATTATTACTATCCATAATGAAGTTGGCAACTTCTCAAAATATGAATAGATTGTCTTGTCAAATGGAATAAGGCATACAGACAGAAAAACGTGTACAATTTCAAACACGCACACATACACACACCATTAAAAAAACACAATATCACATGTGGTCTTTTGAAATTATTCGGTTGAGCTTACGTATAAATGTAATGATTTTGTGTGGTTTTTCATGCGTGTATAAAATTAATGTTCCCCAACTCATATAATGAGATCTCTATAATGAAAACCTTTGCTTTTCCATCTTTGTCCATTACTAATTAGTCAAATGTGACTACAATATGTCAAAGTAACACAAGTTGAATAATCCCCAGTTAAATGCCATTCCACATCTTCCATTCTTTTTCTTATGTCTTTCATTCCCAAAAGCCAAAATTTCTTATTCTTCGGTCCGAAAAGATTTGAATTTGATGGGCAGAGTTGACTGGATACTATTTTTTACACACTCAGCACAAGCAATTTCATCCAATATGTCGTGACAAAGTGGCAAAACATGGCTAGTGAAGTAACATGGGAAATATCGTATACTAAATTCTATAGGCAAGAAAAAAAATATTGTTCTTCATGATTATTATTATCGTTATCTTAACTGTTACTATTATCGATATAATTGTGTATCTTTATTGTGATTATTATTTTATAACACTTTGATATATTTGATAACTTGCATTTGTTGGTTGGCTCTTACTTCCTTTTTGTTGCCTCTTCTTGGTACACCTTATTAGGGCTCGCTGCTTGCTCAGCCCCACCCCCACAATGCTGTTTCTATTTCACTCTTTTCCTTTCTCTATCCCTCTGTTGTTCCTCATCTTGTTCGATGTTGCCTCCCTTTTCATCCTCATCCTTCAAAGATTGCCCCCATGGTCCTCGGATCATCATTGACCCTCCTCTGCCTTTTGTCTGTCCACCCTCCTTTTATCCCCCTCCCTATACCTGTTGGGATCCTTGCCCATGACCTCCCATCCTCTTCTTTCGTTTTCTTTGTTCTGTGTACCCAGCCTGTCCTTGACTGTGCTTGTTGTGTGAAGTCCTTATATGTGATTGCTGTCCCTGCCTATTTTTCATTTTGCCTCTTCTTACCATTTTACTCCACTGGCTCGCCATTGTTGGATAAGCAGTTTTCAGCAGCCATTTTTGCTACACTCTTTAAGATTTAGTAGTGCCTCCTCCACTAACTCCCTCAGAGCATATTCTACCTCGATGATGACAATAATACAATGTTATATGCATACACTAACTATACACAACCCTGTCGCTGTACAAAATTGTTGCCGTGCTCACGCACGGAGACGCCGTGCGAACGAACGGGGACACGGCGTCTAGTCGGGCTATGTAAACACTAGCTAACCTTGGGTCTGTGAGGACTCTAAGCAACATTGAGCATATTTTGGCATACGACGTGAAAATATCAGTAATTTGCGCATGTGCAGTTGAATATGCTTCGTACGTGACCAAAATGGTGAACAGCTGGGGATCCATGAAATTGTCTCAAAGATGATGACAGTTAATCTTGTTTGGAGGTACATGTATTGGTGAGGGATGCATAGCCGTCCATAATTAAGCCATGGGCCAAGACCCGAAAATGCGTTATTGGTACCTCCTGAGGTGGCAAGTTCTAGTTGTGCATTTTAAAATTGCATATATCTATGGATTATTATTATTATTATTATTATTATTATTATTATTGTTATTATTATTATTATCATTATTATTATTATTTTGCTATGATAGCATTTTCAGAATAGTAGCTTAGTCATAGATTTCAGCCATTAACCCGAACAAAACCAAATATTTTTTGACGCTCCGTAACCAAACACAGACATAGTTTGCCCTTTGATAATTTCCAGATTTTTCAACCAATCCCTCTAAAATCTAACACATTATGTATAGTAGGTCATATAATGCTCTGCAAATGGACACCATCAAAATTTCCGTAAAAACGCCGGATGAGTGGTACCCATTTAAAATACGCTGCAAAACAAAGAAAAAATTACAATATTTAATTGATTTGTTCTAAATTTGGACAAGTGGAAGAAAAAAGAATCAAACTTTGTTGTGTTTTCAAATCTACAAAGACAAAGGAACATATCCAAGCGAGTATTTTAAGCCTAGTTTTGACAAATTTAGTGCATTTAAAGGTCCAAAGCTTACAAGAAAACAGTGCTTACCACAGACAAGAAAGGACAAAATCAAGAAGGCGCTACAACTTGTTTACAATTACTGAATATTTCCTTAAAACAACCTTTGTTATGGTTATGCTTGTATAAATGCATTGTTCTGAAGCAGATTAGCAGGTGCTATCGCAATTTTTATTGAGAGTACACTAAAAATAGTATCAATTAGGTGAAAAATTCACTTCAAAATGTAAAACAAATGCACAAAACTTTTCATATCATGTTTCTTATTCTTCCGTGTAAAAAATTATATGGAGCCATGCTAGTGACTTTTCCCAAAAATGCATCATTGGGGAAACGTTATAAAGTTAAAGGGAGCCCCTCACTTCAGTGCCATTGGCTCGATAAATATTTGAAAAGTTCTTTTAACTTCGCTTTTGAGCAAGCGACCGTCGTACTACAAGTACATATGTATATCTATCAATAAGCAAGATAGACCATGAGATGACATGGAAAAATCAGCCTAGTTTTCGAGTTTCGTAGTCCGCATTAAGGCCCCAACTGTAAATGTGAGTCCTAGAGTAGTTTTTTGTGCTGAATCCAAATATGAATGTTGCCAAGTCGTTAACTTTTACGTTCCAATAATATCAGTACTTATAAATATACAAATTGAACTAATTTATGTAAAATATGACATTTTCGTTTTTATTGGTGGGTCCGCATTCGGATTACTAAAATTTGCATACCAGGATAATTTGTGTGTGCTGAGTCCACATGTGAACATTATTTAATAAAAAATGTGCACGTTTTTATGATTACAGTGCTTAATTGAGCATATTTCAATTAGTCTATGCAAAACATCCTATCATTTGCAATTGATTGACAAATTGCCCAACATCGACTTAAATAAGCACTGAATTGATCTGTATTTTAGTAGTAGCCATGATAAAAAAAATCATGAACGTACATACTCGAGAAGAATTCGAACCTACGACCTCCTGATCACCGGACAGGTGTCATCTCCACTAGACCACCGAGCTTTCGCCCGACAGCAAGTGTTCGTTCTAATCCTTATAGCATGCAGCGGGTTCTGCTTTATTATTCAAATTCATGAAATTCTTCCGTCGAGATGTTTTCATTGCAACTGATTGACAAATTGCCCTACATCGACGTAAATAAGCACTGCATTAATCAGTGTTTTAGTAGCAGCCATGATAAAATCGTGACGCCTTTCCGGTGATCAAGAGGTCGTAGGTTCTAATCCTGCTCGAGTATATACGCCCATGATTTTTTATGTGTGTAAAAAATGTATATATATATATATATACATGTATCTCAACATCAAAGCACAGGAAAAACAGTGCAAAGGTCTTCAAAGTCAAATGGGAAAGGGAAACTTAACTGGACATACACGTAGTGGTCATCCCAAAAATATGAACATAGATATTGCAAACAGAAATAATGGCTCCGGTACCCTTCGGGTGGAGGCATAAAAAAGGCTGCCATTGATGTATTTAGGCCTACGGTTTCCCTTTTCTTTCACATTGACATTGTTACATTCAAGAACACATTTTTAAAATTAGTTTTGAGTATGTAACATACGAGTGCATAAACCTAGCGACGTTTAGATTTTCTCACTTTAAAAACGTTTAGTTTCAGTGAGCAGTTAATTCAAGGTTCATATCTTCACTCTCTTCGTATTTCCTCTTTTTTATTCTGCTCTTTCGAGTTTCCAAACATGACTAAACTTCTGATAACAACCACTATGGCCACCAAGCATTCCTTTACCTTTCACCAGAGAAAGACGTACACTGGTGTCGATGTGTTGAGATCAATACCAAATTGCTTGACAAAGTTTTTTTTTTTTTTTTTTTTTTTTTTTGCTGCATATCCTTCTACCGAGTCAGTATAATCTTAGCCCAGCAAAAGCAACCAACAATTTTGTCCAACATTCTTTTGAAAAAGTATGACAAAGTATGACAAATTAAATTTCTTAAGTCCGAAGAGTCAAAAGATTCATAAACCCCTGCCAAAAACAGGCAAATGTTCCATGATGTGTGCATTGTCAAAAGCTGAATGATACTACCACTGAGCTCTGTTATTGTGTAATGATATTCATCTTCATTGCTAACCCCTCATAATATCCATCCCACTATGATGACCAGAACGGTCTCTTTTTTCTCTGGCCAGTCACTGACCTTTACTAATACTCTATCTCCACTTGCAGTGAGTCACCGACCTCCATCATTCCTCGAATATAGGCCTACTACTATAGTATACGTTAAATTGACCCCATTGTGCCGTCACTGCATCGGACAACATCCAACCCTGCATAACTAAAAACAAGTGTAATCCAACCATAATTCACGACGATGGTGAATCAACCAATCGCCTCCCTGGTCAATCCCAAACAGTCCTACCACTACTTCGAATTGTTGCTGAGTCAAAAGTCCAAGAATATGCCAAGGAGTTACAATGAAGTATAGCAACATGAATATCCTACCTCCTTTCTAAAACTAGTCCCGCCTTTTGTCCAATTGAAAACCTTTCATTAATATCCAGACTCCATCCCCATTCACCCCTTCATTGTAAGGCTTGTTGTCTTCGAATGTGTATCGATAATAAAATAAGATTTTATTAAAAAAAAAAAATCATTTAAATTGAACTGGAAATTGTACGTTTACAAGTTCTATATCATTGTTGTATCAAATGAGTGGTGAAATGCAAGAGGACTTTGCATTAAAAGCTGAAAGAACATAGTATCACATATTACATTAGAAAAGAAGCCTCTTGACTAAAATACACTTCAAAACTACATCCATGGTGCATCAGACGTCTAGTCCATGATACAACCTGCAGAGATTGGTAACAACTTTAAAATCTTTACAACCACAGTTACCAGACACAATGCATGTGCACAAATATATGAAACACACTAAAAGAGGACGGGAACTCCACTGACTGCTGTACATTATACACACGCATAAACACATATGCACCGATGCCCACAGCTGACCGCTCAGGCATGTCACTGCACACACGTCATGGGCTGCGTTTATCAACTCCTTTTCTCGGCAGAAACAGGTTATCCAAACAGCTTTCAAGGAATTTTTACGAGTTGATAAACGCAAAGCTGTTTTGATAGCCCTTTAGGAAAGCCTTTTACGAAAGGGTGCGTTTATCAACTCACCTTTCTCGGCAGAAACAGGTTATCCAAACAGCTTTCAAGGAATTTTCACGAGTTGATAAACGCAAAGCTGTTTTGATAGCCCTTTAGGAAAGCCTTTTCGAAAGCCCGAAATTTGTGACGATCCAAACAGGTTTCCTAAACAGGTTATCAGAAACCTGTTTGTAAAAGCCTTTCGAAGTTGATAAACGCATGGCTGCGTTTATCAACTTTCCCCAGTTTAAACGACTTTCGAAAGCCCTTTCGATAGCCCTTTCGATAGTCCTTTCCATAGCCCTTTCGAAAGCCCTGTCCACTCCCTGTACCATTAATATGCCGCTTGTTTTCGTCGGCTGCGTTTATCAACTTTCGATAGCCCTTTCCATAGCCCTTTCCATAGCCCTTTCGAGAGCTCTTTCCAAAGCCCTGACTGCCTGCACTATTAATGTGCCGCTTGTTTTCTAAGAAGGGACGGCGAAAAGCAATTACCATCATAAAGACATATCTTCCTTTGAGAATGAGGAGTCATGATACAATGCCACAAGAATCAATTGTCTTCCTATCTGTGAGGCAGCTCCAGTTTAGCACATACTTCAAATATTTCTGAGTAGCGGCATGACACATGGGATCAAAGGGAATGAGACTGTTGTTACTTTATTTCTCAAACCTTGTTGGTGAGAGAAACATCTCCTTGTTCCAAGCATATGCGTGCATTACACACAGCTGTATGTATACACCTGTGTACACGTACTCGTGTGCACTTTACGTGGCGCGCGTCTTTTCAGAAACTGGAAACGCATGGTTGCGCAACCGCAGTATAGGGCGACCTAAAGGGCTTTCAAAACAGCTTTGCGTTTATCAACTTCGAAAGGCTTTTACAAACAGGTTTCTGATAACCTGTTTAGGAAACCTGTTTGGATCGTCACAAATTTCGGGCTTTCGAAAAGGCTTTCCTAAAGGGCTATCAAAACAGCTTTGCGTTTATCAACTCGTGAAAATTCCTTGAAAGCTGTTTGGATAACATGTTTCTGCCGAGAAAGGAGAGTTGATAAACGCACACTTTCGTAAAAGGCTTTCCTAAAGGGCTATCAAAACAGCTTTGCGTTTATCAACTCGTAAAAATTCCTTGAAAGCTGTTTGGATAACCTGTTTCTGCCGAGAAAAGGAGTTGATAAACGCACCCAAACGCAAAGCTGTTTTGAAAGCCCTTTAGGTTGCCCTACTGCGGTTACGCAACCATGCGTTTCCAGTTTCTGAAAAGACGCGCGCCACGATGTAAAGTGCACACGAGTACGTGTACACAGGTGTATACATACAGCTGTGTGTAATGCACGCATATGCTTGGAACAAGGAGGTGTTTCTTTCACCAACAAGGTTTGAAAAATAGAGTAACAACAGTCTCATTCCCTTTGATCCCATGTCTCATGCCGCCACTCAGAAATATTTGAAGTATGTGCTAAACTGGAGCTGCCTCACAGATAGGAAGACAATTGATTCATGTGCCATTGTATCATGACTCGTCACTCTCAAAGGAAGATATGTCTTTATGATGGTAATTGCTTTTCGCCGTCCCTTCTTAGAGAACAATCGGCACATTAATAGTACAGGCAGTCAGGGCTTTGGAAAGGGCTCTCGAAAGGGCTATGGAAAGGGCTATCGAAAGGGCTATCGAAAGTTGATAAACGCAGCCGACGAAAACAAGTGGCACATTAACAGTATAGGGAGTGGACAGGGCTTTCGAAAGGGCTATGGAAAGGGCTTTCGAAAGGGCTATGGAAAGGGCTATCGAAAGGGCTATCGAAAGGGCTTTCGAAAGTCGTTTAAACTGGGGAAAGTTGATAAACGCAGCCTATAATGACCTCGTTCACGTTGATCCTTTTTTTTTTTTGCTTTTAAAATATTTTGTAAAATGCAACTTTAGCACAAGGCAAGTGCCAAATTGTGTTTCGCCATTCCCGTAAGGGGAATCGTTTTATCAACTTCCGGAAGTTCACTGACCCGCCTATGACCTTTGACCTTGTGGTGACCTTGAACTCCCCAAGGGACATTTACAATCCAAGTTTGGTCCCAAACGGACTTAGGGATCAAAATTTATGAGCCATAATCGAAACGCGCCTTAAAATACTTAACATTGGGCCCTAAAAGTTCATTGACCTCTGCCTGTGCACTTTGACCTTGAGATGACTTTCATGTTTGATAAAATGTGTAACTTTGTATAACCACTCTTCCCTCCAAGTTTGATTGAAATTTAAGTCCTCAGTAAAGAGTTATTCAAGTTTTTGTAGCGTCACAGACGGACGACGGACGACGGACGACGGACGGACAGACGCCGCAGGGGATTTCTTAGTCTCCCCACACCTCCGGTGGGCTCGACGAAAAATGGCAACAAGATTTTAGGTGCAATATATTTTTAACTAAATTGTAAAAAAAAAAATCAGGTGGTGCCCTATGACGGACAACGAAAAGTCAGAATTTAGGGGGTCATCCCATCGTTTAGATTGCGTACAAGCAATTATTGACTGTAACTTTTACTTTCCATCTTAGATTTCATCATCATGAACAGCAATAGTTGTTTTGAATATTCATTTTTTCTCTTTTGCCAAACACTTCATGTCGACTAAAAGAAAATAAGCCCCATTACTTGTTATTCATAGATTTCTTTACATCTGAAAAGTCATGCATTATGAACTTCATATTGGGTTTATAATATGAATTGATTTCTTTAGTTTGATCCGGATCATCAAATTCCCTATTTGTGATAATGACTTATTTTCATCATGTGAAATCCACGTGTAGACTTTTCAACATACAATTTAAGTTCAAGTAATGTACTTTTTTTTATGGGCAGGTTTAATTCGAGTACTCTTCTTATGAACTTTTTTTTACTCATAAGCGAAACTGAATACTTCGAATTAGCTGTAAGATATTTAACCTCTTTTCTAAAAAGCATCATTGAATAAGCTATAGCATAATATAATATGAACCAAACACCCACAATGAAATTGGGACAACCTCATCTTATCTCGGGGACGACTCGTATACGCACTTCCACTTGTCTCATATACTCGTAGCTGGCGATGGAGTTGCGTATCGTCAGACCTCTCTTTCTTGTTTTTTGGTCCTCTCTTCCCACCTCACTGGTCCTACCGAGTGCACTTAGAAACATGTGTGCGTTTGTGTGTATGGTGTGCGTATGTGCAGCAGGGAGGTGACTCACCTCCCTGATGTGTGTGTGTACGTGTGTGTTTGTGTGTGTGATATGTAGGCCTACGTGTGTGCATGTATACGTATTTGTGGTGTCCGTGTACACGTACGCAGTTTACAAATTGTCTGTGTATGCATGGAACAAGCATGTTTTAGTAACCGTGGAAATGAATTTAAAATTAGTTTCAAAATAATCTTTCCATCGCGTTGTTATTTGATAATACAGTTTTCTAACAAGATCGACCTACCTTCCAATGTACATACCAGCAAAGGTTGCACTGGTCAGACTGAAAGAAGTGGAGTTCAGATGAGGAGAACATAAATTATATACAAGTGTATGTGGTAGAGGAGAATATTTCAATCATTTGAATAACGTTTCTAAATCAAAGAAAAGACCATGAGCTGCTTCAAGTAAACGGGTATGGAGGGCCGACTTGAAACAATTAACATTCGAAATATTATTTGGAATAGGAGTCAGATACGATGCAGCTGATTCCACCTGTGCAAACGACCGAACTTAAATGTTTCAGGGAGGTTTGAATTATTCTCATCTCCCTGAATACAATTATGTTGCTACAATGATCCTAGATCCTGTACCCAGCCCCGCGCTTAAGTAACACAATCCTAAGTTCTTCACGATGTCATGATTGAATTCTATTCAATATGATTGAATAGAATTGATTGATTCTTCACTGTGATTGAATTGATAGATTGATTCTTCACTGTGATTGAATTGAATTGAATTGAATTGAATTGAATTGAATTGAATGCCGACCACAGAACTCAGCTCAGAGTTGAGTACACGCGAGCGCAGAGAGTTATGTGCAAATACGATTTGTACACGCGTAAATACACACACACACACACACACACACACACATCAAATCATACACACCTCGTTGTATGGGCTTTTCGTCCTGCGTAATGAATATTCACGA
This sequence comes from Diadema setosum, assembly GCF_964275005.1. NCBI lineage: Eukaryota > Metazoa > Echinodermata > Echinoidea > Diadematoida > Diadematidae > Diadema > Diadema setosum. The sequence goes on along the minus strand of NW_027307679.1, from coordinate 165,967 downwards.
ATGGCTCCCACACTTGGCGAGGAGAATGGTACATTTGCTGCTGCGCGTGATGAAAAATCATGAGATAATCTCTCGCTTGGTTACGAAAAAAAAAAAAGGCAGGCCCCGGGGTTACCCTGCCCTAGACAGAAAAATCTGTCCGTCCGGAAGAGTTTTTAAAATCATTTTGTAATTTTCACGGCTTTCCTCCGTAGTCCAGTAGGACAGCCTTCGATTCTGTAAAGCCAGACGTAGTCTCTCGAAACATATTCTCGACGACAAGATCTCAGACCGATCTTTCAGTCAACTCTCGCCCCTGCCTTTTTTCTAACACGATTTATCTGGTTAGGTCTATTGCTTATAAAATTATATTTAGGTCTACATTTCAATATTCAGAAATACACGTAAAAAGTCACATGACAGGTAACAGTAAGCGAAATGATGCTTTTATTCTTTTTTTTTTTTCATGCGACGTATTTTCATAGATTTTTTTTAAGACGTAGTTTTATAATGCAAGCCTTCCGCCACTCATAGAACAAAAGGGGCAGGCTCAAACGTCATGTAATGACAGACTTCTTATACCCCACTTACGCTAAGCAAAATGGGGGTTTTGATGCCTCCTACAGCAGTCTTGAGTAGCGGTTCAGCTCAGTTTAAACAGACAGATCCAATCAGGTCAGGTTCTGATTTTAGAGCCTGCTATAGCTAGTTTGCAGGCAGAAACCCTTGTTGATTGTAAAGGAGTCTGCACACAGCAAGACTACTACACGCACCACTGGTACTGCAGCCCTCTCGTTACCCGCATTCACACGTACAAAATAGAGGGATGACGATCGCGCTACAAATCTCGAGATTTTTTTGCAACCGTTCACACGTACAAAGAAATAACCTGCTAATTGCCGATTAAGATAACAGCCAAACCTGCAAACTTTGTCACACAACTCACGGGCTTCACTGCCATTTGTTTTTGCGCGTCTTAGGTGGTGTGGTTCGAACGTTGTTGTTATGGTGCGCAAAAGAGGTGAAGGACCTCTTCGCAGAGGCCTCGCTGTTGTGATGTGCGCATTGTATGATGGGATATAAAAACTCGAGTTTCTAAACCTGACCGAATTAGCGCGCTAATTTAGAAATAAGCGCAAGATTTCTTGGGATTAGCATCGCGATGGTAATCGCGATGGTGATCGCGCTAACTTTCGGGTTTTTTGTGTCCACGCGTGCAAAAATCTCGAGATTGCGATCGCGATGCAATCTCGAGATTTTTATACCGCTAATTGGTGTACGTGTGAATATCCCTATAGGGAGGATTTACACTGAAGAGCAATTTCGTAACGAAACAGCCCGTTCGATACTTGGTGCCCCATAATTTACACCACAGTGTGTTTCCACTAAGAAACGCACCCTTTTGCGTACCCTGGCCCTCTGCACAACAGTAGCGTACAGTAAAGTGGGCGGGGTCTAAAAAAATGTAGTCCCAAAGTGCATGGTTCAGTGTATGGGACAGTTCCAGTGGTGCATGAACTACTAGTAGTCTATGAAGTAGTCTTGGCGCATACTCCTTTACGACCAACAAGGCTTTGTACCTGCAAACTATATGGGACATGCCGGTGGTGCGTTAAGTAGTCTTGGCGCTGACTCTTTAACGACCAACAAGGGTTTGTTAAAATAATTACTAACATCCAATTTTCCAGATTTTCAATGCGTCAAGCGTCTTCTTCTTCAGGGTTACTTGTGAATCACCGTATCCGGGCACTTACCCCCTGGGCAACTTCCCTCCGGATAACTACCACCCGGATAATTACCCCCAGGTCTATTCCCCCCTAGGGCAACTACCCCCGGACAACTACCCTCCTTGGGCAATCACCCTCCAGGGCCATTACCCCCTAGGACAACCACCACCCGGTCATCTACCCTCCTAGGGCAACTACCCCCAAGGGCAATTACCCCTAGGACATCAACCCCCCCCCCCCGGATAACTACCCCCTGGGCAATTACCCCCTGGATGACTACCCCCCGGATAACTACCCCCCAGATAACTACCACCCGGATAACTACCCCCTGGATAACTACCCCTGGAGAACTACCCCCAGTTAACTACCCCCCGGATAACTACCCCCAGGATAACTACCACCCGGATTACCACCCCGAGATACCCCCCATAAACATACCCCGAACCGCCCCGCCCCCTCCTGATACTTACCCACTGGACAACCCTCCCTCCCCCCCCCCCGAAAGTTACCATACACCCGTTGTAATTTTTCCATAGGTTCATAACACCATATCAGAAGACTAAGCCCATGTAGTCCCTACATTAATGCACCTTTCTCTTACACTGTCATCATTTACTCTTTTTCCTTGTCATTTTCTACCATTATAACACATTAGACGATAAACATAAGAAAAGGAGAGTTGATTTCACTGCAATTCATATTCCCTTAACATTAGCGAGGGGCCCTTCGATATAAAGCCATAGTTTCTGCCAGGATCCGGGCACGGTTTTATGAAAGTTATAAAGTTATCAGTCCTGACAAGCTGCCAGTTCCACACAATTACCAATAGTTGTAGGTCGATCAAAGCAGGTCCATGGGAACAAGTCAGTGACTCGAGCTTATCAATCAAGCAGAACCCATGGTTTTATTGAAATTATTAGAGACTAACAAGATGTCATAACTGGCAACTTTTATCAAACGGTGCCCTAATCTGTCATTTGAGTAACATTACAGCTTATTTTACACAAGTATAATTGTGCTAGTTTTCAAATTAAATGTTGTCGACACTTTAAGGGGAAATCCAGTTCATATATAAGCTAGCCTGATTAGAAAGAGTAAAGTATCACGAGTTTAACGGTATTTCTTTTCTTTTTTTTTTTTTTTTTTTACAAAACACCCCTAGTTGTTGACGAAGTCTTTTGTCCTGCACCCTCTTTTTGAATAGATCTAGAGAGTTGTAGTTGACAGAATCCTTTTTACATTAGGGCTGCTCTGTTTTATCCCGGCCATTTTAAGACTATTTTTTTTCTCACAAAAACTTGAATCCTTCTTGGAATAACATGCTCTTTAATATTTCGTAAGGGGTTTCTAATCATCTCACCCAAAAGATGTTGAAAACCTGAAGTTAGGTCTCGACCAAAACCAGACGATATGCAAAAATGTTGTTGTTTTTTTTCAATTCAAATAGCAAACGTTGTTCGAAAATGACAATGAGAGACGTAATTTTCTGGGGGGGGGGAGTTATTGCAAGAGGGGTGATTGTTTGGAGCCTAATTTTAATGAGGAGTAATTGTCAAGGGAGGTAATACTCTGCGGTGATCATACCAAGGATGTGGCAATCTGTTCCCGCATCCTTGATATACTTAATGCCCAATGATGCAGTAGAAGGGCAATTCTGAAATGAGCGTTAACGGTATAATAGTAAAGCAGTTATAAAATTGATGAAACATTGCAAAGAAAGCAAATTAAGACAGAGACGAAGTACACAAATAAAGATACAGTGTACTCCAGTTACAACGAACGCGGTTATAACGAAATTTCGTCATATTAAACGAAGCAAAACTTCTGGTCCCAAAATTATCGCCATTAAAGTCTTAGTACAAAATTCGCTTATAACGAAGACGGCTTTAACAAAATTTTCGTTACCACGAAGCCTTTTCTGAGCGCCACTGACAAAGAAAAACAAAAGAAATGTGCTCCGTTACAACGAAATGCGGATCGCATTCGAAAATGCGTAGCGGAACAAGCAATTTTATAGCGTCTCTGCATGCATGAGCGAACGCTTCACATCATTGTATGTTCACTCCGTGTATCACGCACAGTTTCCGAGGGGAGCTTGCGTTATTGTAATACAATAATCTGAATTCAGATAAGGTTTGTTTCATTGTTCCGAAGTCCTTTAATACAAAACACACAGATTCTGATACAACTAAATGTCCGTAATAGTTCGGAAATGAAATATTAAGCACATTTTGGCATTATTCCAAAGGTTCGTTAATCCGATAATAAGATATGGTTCTTATTCTTAATCTTATACGGTTCGTTAGTCCGAAAATGATAGGAATTCAAAACGTTCGTTAATCGGAACATTACAAAAAGAATCGTTAATCCATGGTGGAAAAAGGTGAGTACACTAACAAAACTTAAGAATTGCAATCCTTATAATCGTCTTAAGATAAATAAATCTTCGAAATAACTACCCTTTCTCATTTTTTTTTCATTAACAAACTTTCTTCGGAATAACGAACCTTATTTCATTTTCGGATGAAAAAGCCTTCGGAACAACGGACTTTCTGAATAGTGAACCTTTCTTTTTTTTTTTGATTTATGATTAACCTTCAGAATGACGAACCTCATTTCATTTATAGATCAACGAACCTTCGGAAAATGAACAATATATCATTTTAATTCAAATTATGAACTTTCGGAATAATGATTCTTCGGAAATGCGAAACTTCAGATAAACAAATCATCGGAATCCCGGGAATGGCGAAACTTCGGAATAAGGAGCCTTCGGAGTAACGTAGTTAAGTAAGAAAAGAACCTTTGGAATTGCGAACTGTAACCAAATCCTAAAGACACCGTCATTTTCTACACATGTGTGACAACACAAACAACTTTATGCTCTGTTTAAAATGTAATATTTAAACGAAATTAAAAAGATACTCTCCCATTTCACATAGCTTTCCAGCGTATGATGAGGATTCAACAAACAGAAATTTATTTTTATGCGTGGTTTCCTTCTTTTCGTTATACATTGCATATCATATTTGTTCGGTTATAACGAAATTTCGTTAAAACGAAAAAAAAACAACAACAAACAACTGCCGGTCCTGGGCATTTCGTCCTAACGGGAGTGCACTGCACATGAACACACGAGATAAATCCCTTGTAATGAGAGAAAGAGGAAAGGTGAGCAATGAATGACAGGAATAGACTACCTTCACGGTACATGGACAGAGAAAAGCGAGAGGGAAGAGGAAGATGATGGGTCAAAACCAGGGCACGTGAGGCATGAGATATAAGCTCCTCAAAATAAAGAAGTGTTACATGGAGTTGTGGTAAACGATAGACGATTGTGGTTAAAAAAATATTGCAAAAAGTGAAGTCTAACATTTCTTCAAAATGTCTTTAGTTCAATGGTAAAGGCATTCAAACTTAAAATTCTTTTATACTACTATCAAGAGAAATCCGAAATTTCGGAACAGTAAAAGAAAATACAGATTTAGCGAAAACAGTTTTGGTTAAAGGCATTGACATTTACTGGATTACTGGGTAGGATATGCAGGGACAGTTTCGTTTTTGATGAACATAGAGTCAAAATACAGAAGGGAGAAATTAAGCTTGTACATAAATCGTCCTAAATGCAAACGATACAAATCGTAAATCCTTAAGATGTTGTTTACATAAGATGAAGTATCAGTATGGCATCTCCGTGATTCCTGGCAAATGATACAAAGAACTTCGTTTCCTGTTGTAATAATATTCTTTTTATTAAAAGTAAGAGTTGGGGGGGGGGGGCAATGACCCGGGAGGTAGTTATCCAGGGGGTAATTGACGTGGTGCACTGTCCTGGGGGTACTTTTCCTTTTGATAGTTATATAGGGGAGGGGGAGTTGTAGGCCTACTTATCCGGGGTAATCATCCATGGGAAGTTATCTGGGGTCTAGTTATCGGAGGAGAGGGTAGTTAACCTGGGGATAATTATCCTGGTGGTAATTATCTGGGGGATAGTTATCCGGAGGGTAATTATCCGGGGGGTAATTATCCGGGGGGTAGTTCTCCGGGGGTAGTTATCCGGGGGTAGTTACCCAGGGGGTAGTTCTCCGGGGGGTAGTTACCCAGGGGGTAGTACTCCGGGGGGTAGTTATCCAGAGGGTAGTTCTCCGGGGGGTAGTTACCCAGTGGGTAGTTCTCCGGGGGGTAGTTATCCAGGGGGTAGTTATCCGAGGGGTAGTTATCCAGGGGTAGTTATCCGAGGGGTAGTTATCCAGGGGGTAGTTTTCCTAAGGGGGAATTGCCCTGGGGGTGATTGCCCTAGGAGGGTAGCTGTCCGGGGGGTAGTTGTCCTAGGGGGTAATTACCCTGGAGGGTAATTGCCCTTGGAGGGTAGTTGTCCGTGTGGTAGTTGCCCTAGGGGGGAATTTTCATGGGGGTAATTATCCGGATGGTAGTTACCCGGAGGGTGGTTTTCCAGGGGGTGGTGTTCCTAGACCCATGAATCACGTGTATTTAAATCCTCATAATAGATATAATCCATTCCATACGGGAACCTGGTGACCTTTACATTAAAGGGTGTGTGTAGTTATGATTGATGTCTGGATTTAGTTTTTAACATTTTCAGATATTCAGAGACCACTCCATGAGATGTCAAAGAGCATGCAATTCTAAGGGGTATCAAGGGTTTATTTGATGAAAATTGGTTTTGAAATGGCTGACATATCCAAAAACAAGGTGAAACAAAAAAGGAGATCCTAATAAAAGGCATGGCCGTCTCGCCTTTTATTATCATCAGCTTTTTGGATATCTCAGCCAACTGAAAAACCAATTTTCGTCAAATAAACGTTGAGTCCTTCCTAAAATTACATGCTCTTTCATATTTCATAAGATGTTTCTCATTATTTCACTTAGAAATGTTAAAAAACGAATCCCCACCTCAACCAGTACTGCACAGTCCCTGTATAGGAAATCCAAACCCTAGAACAAAATGTGGATTGAGTGAAAGCAGCAACATTACGAGAACATAATAGATGAGTGAAAGTTTGATGAAAATCGGACGATCGATGCAAAAGTTATGAATTGAACCACTGGATGAGGTGACTACCAAAGGTTCAATGACTTGTGTGTGGACAACAATATAAAGAAAATATAAAGAGAATTCCACAAAAATTAACTTTTCATGAAAATTACAAAAGGGGCCCTATTCCATCAACTTGATACTGACATAATAATGGTAGCAATTATTCCCCCTGCTTTCTGAAAGTGGTTAGTCAAGTGCTCTTTCATTATGATAGAAAAGTGAATTTTTGTGGATTTTCAAAGATATTTTCTTTATATTGTTGTCCACACATACGTCATACCCTCTAGTATCCTCATCCAGCGGTTCACCAGCCTACCCCGCTGTTATCGTGTGTTGATTGTTCGAAAGACGTTTGGTTGTCAAACGTTTGATTGCACGAAAAAAAATAATATTGTTTTAGGAGATCTTAGCTGCTCCCTGTAAAGCTTGAAAATTTGGACAGCAAGAGTAAAGCTGACGAGGGCCGATTGGGACGGGCCCAGCAGCTCAAACTTGGTATGCAGTGCCCACTTCTCGGAGGATGCCTTCGAAGTCGGGCTGCATGCCCAGTTTGATATCAAACGCATCAGAAGGCTGAAACCCGATGCTGCGCCTGTCATTCCAGGCACTGTTTGCAATGTATGACAAGTTCACCTGGCCAATACTTGCAATCCTCCCCCGTAATTATACACCACATATAGTAATATTATAACATGTCCTATACGTACGTTACCACGCCTGACTCAGTCGACGACGTGCCAAGTTCGCATATTCTGCTTAAACGCAAAAAGGCGCTCTGACCAATCGATAAATCGTCAAATTCCACAGTACAATGGAAGAGTTTCTGTAGATTCTATTCCTGTCACGTGTAGCTTGCATTTTATGTGGTGACTGAATATCTAGTGGTGTTTCCTACTGGCATTGTGAGTAAATTCCAGGTTTCTGTCACTGTTTGGTGTGCAAAAATTCCTGCCTCTACAATAATGTAGCTATTGGTAATTTGAAAGAAAAAAAATCATTGATTTGTCATACAATTTACTTCGAAGCAAAGCTTGAGATTTTCCTGTACAACTTTGCTCATTACATGTCTAGGGTAGATAACACACACACACACACACACACACAAAAGTTACATAGGTTTGAAAATCTGAATATCTTTCTCAAGTCATGACTACATTGCAGTGTCAGAATAATGTGGCCCACAGGGGGTTTGCAACATGGCACACAAAGAGTTGATAGAAGAAATAGATGTATGCAAATCAATGTCAATGAAAATTTGTAGTAAAAAAATAAAATGATGATACTAGTATCAATACAGTAGAATTTACTTGTATCAATAATCATGACTTTGCTCTGAAATTGGAATGATCAGAGTTTGGCTCATGACGTGACATAAAAATTTATATAAGATATTACAATTTGCTGAACAAAATTTGATATATAGATCTACACGTATTTTGCTGTAATATTTTCAGGACAACTAATAGAAGGCCTGATCAAAAATTCTGTTCATGTTAATGCGCAGAAATTTCAGATTTAGGCTTTATGATCAGATAAAGAGCGGGGATGATCAATGAAGTGAAACATTATCATTCATCAGCATGAGCCTAGTGCAGTGCATGCCTTAGGGGCTGTTGTTCGTATATCAGCATCGGGAAACCGCCGGGGCTGAGCTGGTGGGAGCCAGATCAATGCATAATTGCCCATATTTTGTCCACAAAAGAATGTTTGTTTTTGTTTTTTTTTCAAAGCCCATTAACATAATTCAACATCATGCTTATGCAAATAAACTTAATGATTGCTGAAAGCTCCAAGACCTTATTTCTATTACTTTTAAGCGAAGCAAATCTCAATTCTGCTCATGCAGTTCGAGTTCCAAGCTCATCTCATGAAAAAACAAAAACAAACTTGAAATGTCGTTATGGCGACTGGTATGCCTCCGCCACAATGCATGGTTCTTCTAATAGTACAATGTCTTGGCAATGTACAATGATAGTTTTGCATAATTTTCAAAATATTAAAATGACAGGCTTGTCACAAATGTGTTGAATGTTCACTTTTCCTGAACTACGTATAACTGGACGAATGGCTATGTTGTTTAAGAGTGCAGGTATTTGGGGATTTCAGGATTTTTACTTGACCTTTGACCTTTTAATAAGTTTATGCATCAAGTAATTTTCAAAGTATTGACAAAAAGTGTAATTTCAGTATAAAATAGTAAAATTGTAGCATTTTAACCTGGCCTTTGTCTCTTGACCTTTGACCCTGTGACCCTAAAATTCCCAAAAGAATCACTGTCAGGTAGAACATGCAAAGATAAGTAATAGTTCCATGATGATACCTTGAGTCACTTTCGAGATATGGTGAAAGATTTGAAATTGAGCACTTTCACTTTCACTTGACCTGTGACCTTTACCCCTTGGCAAGAAAATTCCAAGAGAATTTCTATTGGGTAAGGCATGTACTAGTATATATTCTGTTTGAAGAAAAATCCTAGCTGTATGCATTGCATAAATAAGAGGAAATAGTGTCATTTTAAGGAGTTGACCTTGACCTTCGACCGCTGACCTATGACCCATGACCCCAAAATCCCTTCAAAATCACTGCCAGTCAGTACATGAAGAAACCTTGAACCAATTGAGAAATATGGAGAAAAAAGTGAAATTCTAATATATTCACTTGACCTTTGATCTTTGATCTCATGACCCAAACCTCTTTCTGAAGAATCCTCATTTAGCAGTACATATATACACCAAGTTTCAAGATAAATATCTTTGCATAGATATAGGGGAAACTATGAAATTTTGAGTATTGATTGACCTTGCCTTTTGACCTTTACCCTTGCGTATGTGCACCCACAAGTTGATCGGCACAACTTCGCCCACATGCCAAGTTTCATTAGGATACCTCAAACAGTTTTTTTAGTTACGCTGTCCACACAAATTGATCATGGACGGACGGAAGGACGGACGGAAGTACGGACGGCAACCGGACGGACAGCCCGAAAACATAATGCCTCCGGCGACACCTCGTGGCGGAGGCATACCCCCCCCCCCCCCGATAAATGCCGAGTCTAGGCCTCTTTACGTATTATAGCTACGGCCAAGGCGCGGCCAAAGTGCTGCGCGCCTAGGCTGGGCTGGCGGTGGCAGTATAAGCAAACCCTAGCTCTCCGGGCAGATCGGGGTGATATACGATTAGTAAAATTAATACGCACGTCGAAGCCGCGAAAGTACGGGTAGGGGGCAAATTGGTAGCTAGGGGACTACAATTTTGCTACAAAAATTAATATAATTATAGTTAAATGAAAATCAACAGTCTAGTTTACCAATCTCTGTTACCAAGACGCCTCTCAATGTCTTCTCCATCATCAAATCAGCTATCTGCACCTCGACTAGGCAAAAAAAGCAGGAATTTTTTTCACAAAATTCTGCATGTTCAAAAACTGAACTTGAAGAGTCAACCCTATCTTCCACGCTTTTATCCGATGAATCGCTCATGCTTCTGGGTAAAAGGTTATCAAAGAAAAAAAAAATGTTATCCACTGTAGACGAACGACAAAAGCTAATAGAATATATATACAACATTGAGCAAATAGAGCCGAGTAGCGTCTGCCCGAACGCGCATCTTTCTTGAGATGACGTCATAAGGGCCTACGCGCCGTTCGTGTGTTTCGACAGAATTTTTAAGGGCGTTCCCAGACCTGTAGCTTCTATCAAAATACTACAACTTTCATTCGTCAGAATAATAAAAAAGAAGTGCAAAATCAGCACAAAACATTACCTAAAAATGACCTCAACATGAAAATTAGGATGATTTTGGTTTCAGGAGCCCTTAATAATGCTTTGTTTCATTTACAGATAACAGGGAGATAAATTAATGTGATATGTAGAATGTGGACGACGCAGTTAACAAAGCCGACTGCTTTGACTGGATGTGCCGCCAAAGACTGAATTATCTTAGATTATTGTTATTATGACTAATCGCCAGGATTGGGATTGCAGTGAATGACTCTGAAATCAAGACTGTATTTCACCTTAACTACATCAAATCACAACACATTGCTGGGTGTTCAAGATAGACAGAACATCACATTACTGAATCAGAAATCTATGTAGGGGAGACCGGGTCTAGTTGTTACAATTTTCACATTTTTGGGTCTGTACAAAAAACGAATAGAGGAATCGGCTTCATTTTTGCTTTGAGGATACCTTATTTCCTCCTTTAATTAAAAACAGTACAAACTTTGGAAGTCCAGATAATATAAACAAGATATTACGTAATCAATAAACACAAATTTTTGTAACAACTTTCTCCGATGTTGGGGTAAGTTGTTACAGCACATGGGGTACTTTGTTACACCGTAGAAAGTCAACTCAAATCGGGTAATGCAGATCTGACGTGTTAGGTAATTCTTAATATTAACCTGTCTGGGTGTGCATGTTAGCCTATGCTGGGGTGTATGAGTGTGTTGGGTGTGTGTGGGTGTGTGTGCGTGTGTGTGTGTGTGTGTGTGTGTGTGTGTGTGTGTGTGTGTGTGTATGTGTATAACCATAAATTCAATTGAAAGTGCATTGGGGTAAGTTGTTACACCACTCGATTCTCCAGACGGGTCAAGTTGTTGTAACAACTTGACCCAGTGCGTTTTCAAAAACTTTTCACACGTGTGGCCAATAAACAATCAAACATCACGTGTTGCTACTTTCACCAAAAGACCGCCAAAACACGCTTCTTTCAACCACATGCTCATCACTTACTGGAAAAGAATGGATTTAGTGTAATAAAGAAAAATCGAATTTTTCAAAATTTTACTCGGAGAGGTAAAAAAGTGTTTTTTGGACCTTCCTTCTACATGTGACGTCCAGGCAACGCCAGATTTCGCATGCAGAGATCGTTGGCTATACGTTTTGATTTGATATTCCTTGTAACGCCCTCTCTTTTGATCATAATAGAGAAAATGACAGTGTAACAACTTGCCCGTGTAACAACTAGACCCGGTCTCCCCTACAGTTATTTGCAAAGTTATGGGTACCGAAACCTTCAAAACACACAAAGTATACGTTACACAAATACAGAATACTGAATGTACAGTCAAACCTACCTTTATAGCGGCCACCTGCCACCTGAGTTCTACCATGATATGAGCTACAAGTCGAAAGATTTTTGGATGTGCCGCCCCCAGTGTTCCTTCTTTTAAAGGGTTAAAGGTCATATTGTTGATGGGTGATTTGTGTGCTCCTGGCATCATAGGCTACATTTGTTAACGGATTTTGTTCAAATTTTGTACGGAGGTTTATCATGATGTCATCTACAAGCCTATAGATTTTTGGATGTGCCGTTCCCAGTGTTCCATCTTTTATAGGGTCAAAGGTCATATTGTTGATGAATGGTTTGTGTGCGCTGTATAGACTACATTTCTCATCAGATTTTATTCAAATTTGGTATGAAAGTCTACCATGATATATTCCACAAATACAAGCTTAGTGATTTTGGATGTGCTGCCTTCAGTGTTCAGTCTTTTATAGGGTCAAAGGTCATAATTGTATATAGATGGTTTGTGTGCGCTCTATAGGCTAAATTTCTTAATTAACGGATTTTGTTTAAATTTGATATGAAGTTTTACAATGATATATACCATCAACAAGCCTATTGATTTTGAAAGTGCAGCCCCCCCTCCCCCCGTGTGCCGTCTTTTATAGGGTCAAAGGCCATGTTATTATTGGTGGAAAGTTTGTGTGCCCTCTCTAGTGGTGGGGGATACAATCGCATTGCACGGCAATGGACATTTCTACTTGAAATTGAAATTGATATGAAATTTATTTACCAAACAAACATCGTCCTCATAGTCAAAGCAGTCAATAGTTAAAAGTACAGTCTTGGCAAAATAGAATCGGCAATAGCGTTTAGGCTAGTCGAGGCCAGTCCTTTCAATAATGTAGACTATATAACGTATTTACAGTATTCACTGAAGCAATTCAAACGGGATCATTTATTTATTATTTGATAAGAGAGAATTTTGTAATGATTTCCGAAAAGTGTCACATGTGTTGATCTGTTTTACTTCCTGTGGAAATACTCTCTAACTTATACTGCCCGCATACGACATGGAGTGTTTAACAGTTCAGATCTGATTTTTGTGGGTTTGTATTTCATATTTCTTTTAAACCTTGTGTCATAATCATGCTCCATTTTGAGACAATATTCGCAGACGTCGTGCGGTAAAGTATGATGGATTAGGTCAAACATGACAGTTCCAATTACAAATTGGAAACATTCAATAAAATCTATGTTTATAGATTACAAATCTATAAACATCTAGCATTTGTAAACTATGAAATAAAGGGCTAGTATGCTTTCCAGGTCCTGGGAACAGATTGCAAGTTCTCATTTCTTTTGTAACAAAAATATAGATTGAAGATACGTATTGAGGTACACCCCCAAACTTCTATTCCATATAACGCCGAAGGAAAGGGGTGATATACATATAATCATTGTAAGATTTGTCTCGCCACAAGTTGTCTAATTCTAAATATGATTCCGATGTTTTCCTCAATGAGGAAGAGACACACTCAATGCGTTTTTGCCATAAGTTTTCGTCTGTATGAACTCCTAGCAACAAAGTCGAATGTTCCTGTTCTATCATATCTGTGCGTATCATAATATTTCCTTTTATCTCCACATGTCTACGTTTACTTTTAAAAACTATATTATGCTCTATTTTTATTGTTAGCCTAATTTGTTTTAATACCATTACACCATTTTGAATGTCTAGTAAATTATGTTCAATCTCCTTAAATTCAATATTCCTAGTTCCTGCTGAAAAAAATGAAATAAACTTGAATGATCGGCAAATAATCGAAAATTAAAATAATCTGTGGATTGTGCCAAATCGTTGATACAAATTAATTAAGAGTGGGTTACCATTTCTGATCCTTGTGGAACACCACATGTAATCGGTATTTGTGGTGCAGACTTATCATTTCCATATAACATAGAACTTGAAATCGATTTGATAAATAGATTCGCATCCACTCTAATTGTAACCAACGTATATATCACCATAGTGTTGTAATTTATAGAGCAAAATGTCATGATCTTTCGTATCGAAATCTTTTGCAGTAACCTTGCCCACATCCATTTAGTTGGCTAATTCATCACTTACATTAATCAACGATAATTGTTTACTGTGCCATTGTCTAAAACCATACTGGTGTTTATATGATATTTCATTTTCCTCCAAGAATTTAATCAGACGACTGTTAACAAGCTTTTTGAATATCTTACTAATTATCGGAAGGACCGATGATTAAGGCCGATAGTTTGTGCCCGCAAACTTATTATGCTGTATTTTATAGCGCCGCCTCTCAGAGCCTCGGCTGCAGTACAAACGCTTTTTGCTGACCTGGAAGTTATTGCTATAGGTCATCGCCAGCCGACGCAAACATCCCAGCCGTCGTGACCAACTGCTGCAGATAAATGGCACGCAACTTGCTTAATTTACGTGCTAAATCTCACGTTTGCATTATTCAGAGGCCTGCACTGTGTGAGCCAGTTGGGCCTGCTAGCTCAGGGCCTGCTTTGGGCAAAAATTAGCTCGTGCAGTATTAGGGCCTATAAACAGACTATAGAGGCAGCTTTTCCAAAGTGGGTTTTCGAACCTCCTCGAGGAGGCTGTGAAACCCTCTCGCAATATAAACGGGGTACTATAATCCACTACATGTAGTGACGAGACAAGTATACAATAACTGGATCTACTCTAGTTTTGAGTAGGAATCATCCAGCAAACATGCCTGGTAGTGAACAAAGCACAGAAAGGCAAGAAAAAAAACCCAACTTATTTACGTTTTGATTTAGCAGGAAAAGAAAAGCCAGAATGCCGAAGCAGAAACAGAGCAGAAACGCTTCAGAAGAGCCGCAGGCCAAGAAGGCACGACTCAAGTCCCAGCGCAGCGGAGAGGAGGATGAGACCCAAGATGACACGTTTAACGCCTCCCAGAGCGCTGATTTCGATGTGAACACTGTAAGAAAGCAAATAGCAATCAATTTTGAAGAATAGGAGTTCTATGCTATGTAGGATGACTTGGACTCTACCTCATTTATAGTTCTACAGTTTGTATTGAACAAAGCAGTGATACGATTATGATGCAACTGATTTTTGAAATTTCGAGAATAATTTTATGTACAAAACAAAGGATAACATTTTTATATTTTGATGTTAATTGGTTTATAAGCATGAATCGCAAAGCTATACTGTACCACTCATATTGGTGTCCAAAGTCATCATCAGCTAGTCACTCAGCACTCCACAAGCTGGGCAACATTTAGTCAACCTCCGACAAAAATTGGGGGGGGGGGGGGAGAGAGGCAGAAGAATGAAATCCTCTCAGTAAATTCCAATATTAGACTGTTCTTTATTCAGATCATGAAGTGTGGAGGTGATTGGAAAGTAAAGAAGGTACTGCAATATACAAAGCGTAACTATAGGCACAAGGAAGGGGAAACAGTTGGATTGGGATGAATGGAATGCTAAATGTGAGAAGAAATGGTAAGGGGCGTGTATGGAAATAAACTCTATGGAAAGCTAAAAGGGAAATGGAATTTTATACAAATACAAGTGTATATCTTTTGATAAATTTCACGCTCTTACACTACTTTATGTTATGTACAGACAAGGTTCCAATGACATCATCAAGCAATGCTGAGGGGCAGAAACTGCGTATAGGGGGCAAGAGCATTATACATCCAACGGCAAGCCAACCGTGATAGGCAGGCGGGTAATATGTAGCCTTTGGACAAGACCTCGCGCGCTGCTTGCATCTCAGCAGTGTTTGAAAATAGACTAACGCAGTGTGCTTATTAACAGCAGTAATCGCTGGACCGAGCCGCGCCAGCGGCCGTGTTCGTTGCTATCCCGCAATTAGTCTCGATTCAGACACACAGATGATATAAGCCCAGACCGCATAGGCTAAAGTTTAGGTAATATGCGGTATGCGTACCACGCTAGAGCTATGCGCTCAATCTACACACGTGATTTGTTTTTGTCTCTCATGCAATGTGTCATTTGATGTCGTGGAACCTCGTCTATTGACTGTAGAAAATGTGAAATTTAAATAGAACAATATAAGTTTTATTGAATTGGTCATAGCATTTAGATATTTAGAGACTGATTCTTGCAACACTCAACGAATTTCGCTAGCCTAGGGCTGTGTGGTCATGACAGTCTCGGTAAAATTGTTCAGACAAATATTACTCTTGCAGTTACCCTTTGAATTTTGTGTTGTGTATGTGTAACGTTCAATACATGCAGTATAGGCCCTAATGGCAAAAGTATACGCAATCGGGTAGTGCACCAAATTACAGGGAGGTGAATGTGAAGACGTCATTTTGGAATGTCCATTAGGAGCTTGCTGCTACTTCGGACACTGTCTTTACATTTGTGTTCCGATAACAGCTATGAATCGATAACTTGTAATGAAAAAAAAAGGTAAATTGTGCAGACCGCTTACATGCACTTGTTTGTAATACTAGCTATAGAGAATCTTACTGTTTACATTGCATGAATTATTTACTTTCCAAGAGCAATTTTTGTGATTGTAGCAGTAAATCTAAATAAATGCAAACATAAAATGAAGTGAAGATATTCTCGACTTCATGGTCATTTCGCAAAATGTAAATTCAGGTACAAAATTGCGGGAAATGCACCGTTCAAAGAATTTAGTTGTAGGATTTGATATCTGATAATGTGCTTTGTTTCATTTTGTTTTCCCTATTTGCTCCAAATTTTAGGGTGAAGCAGAATATGGCATCATTGAGAAGCTGTGTGTGAAGAACTTCATCTGCCATGGCAGCCTCTCCATGAACTTCGGCCCAAACATCAACTTTGTGGTTGGCCGAAATGGAAGTGAGTCATCGATCTATTTATTTCATTTCAAATGATTTACAAAATTTACTAGTACTCACACCACATCACACCACAGCTATTTGTGATACCAAAAAGTTACATACTGTAAAACCAGAAATTTTCGTGTGCATTTTAATTTCGTGAATTTTGTGAGAGTCAAGATTCATAAAATTAAAATCCAAGTTACAGTTCTTGTCTACACCATATGAATAGAACACCAGTGGCAATTTGCGAATATTTCATATCGCGAAAAAGGCCGTCAGCTCCAATTTGCGAAATTTTATACTGCAAAAATTTCTTATCTATACAGCATAGTCCTGCACTGAATAGTTACTCATTTAAGGGTACGTAGGTCTACACATATTACAATGACTCCCGCAGTCACCTGTCACACAAATAGATTCTGACTCTTGGTGCCTGGAATTGCCTCTGGCATTCAACAGTGTTCAATGCATAGTGTATAGACAAGAACTTCGTGTGCATTTTATTTTGCGAATCTTGGCTCCTCGCAAAATTCGCAAAAATGTATGGTTTTACAGAGATATCAAAATGAGGACCAAAAATATCAATTGCTTTCGATCCATGTTAAATTATAGGTGGCAAGAGCGCTGTACTCACTGCTATCGTGGTAGGCCTTGGGGGAAAAGCAACTGCTACAACTCGCGGGAGTTCTGTCCAGAATTTCATCAAAGATGGAAAAAAGTAAGAATTACATCACACTTTCATTTACTGCCGGTTCAGATATTGGTTATCTGGGATTGCTCATTCTATTCTAGTTTTCCCTTTAATATTTTTCCTTTTGCCTAATCAGCTGTAATTGAGAGCATTTGTGATTAGTATTGAGAGATGCATGATTTTGCCAAAGTGATCACGCGAGGTATAAGGATTCTATAGTCTTACCAAAGAGAGGGTGTTTATAGTATTGAAAGGAATGGACTCTGGTGGACTCAGTTTTGAGGTATACAGGTACAGGGGGTCAACAACTTGAAATTTGAGCATGTTGGAAACTCACAGAATCTGGGAATATTGCAGAAAAGGTGGCGCAGAGCGCACATCACGAGCAAGTAGTATGCAATATTTCACAGCTTATCTCTCTTTGTGCTGCTTGCATGTGTTCCCTCACATGGTTTGCTCACAAATATCTAAGTACCAGGTAGTTTGATGTTTCTTATGTTTTCCATGTGTTTTTCACAAGTTTGAATATACTTAATTTTGAGCTGCTAATTGTTGCAATTTCTTGAGGATGTTGCACAGCATGTAGCTGGCTTTTGAGGATATTAGACAAGAATGTTGCAGGGACATGCTGAACCCCCCCCCCCCCGACCATCCCTGCAGGTATATAGATTGCCTCGTCTACTGATTCATAGTGTATGCAAGGTTCATTGTTACAAGAATGTCCATTAAAAACCTTCACATATATTACTGACGTACACGCTGCCTTGCTGCAAGCCTTCACTGCAAAAAGTCCGATGTTAAATTTCCGGTGCTCATTCATGGTGTTAGATTAACACCTCCGGACGGACGGGTGTTATACCATTGAAATTAACACCACCAATATCAAATCAACACCACGCGGTGCCATTAATGAATTAACTCTAGCGCAGTGTCAAAAATATCACCAGCCACAGTGTCAAATTAACACCACGAAGTGCCAGGTGAACACTTTTTAACATCGTCACAATACATTTTCTACACCTGTGGGTGTGGTCCTCTATTGAAGCTTGATCGGTGTTAGATTTAACACCCATGGTGTTAAATCTAACACCGATGTTTTTACAGTGTTGTATTTATATTTTTCATCTTACATGCACTGTAAAAACATCGGTGTTAGATTTAACACCACGGGTGTTAAATCTAACACCGATCAAACTTCAATAAAGGACCACACCCACAGGTGTTGAAAATGCATTGTGATGGTGTTGAAAAATGTTCACCTGACACTTCGTGGTGTTAATTTGACACTGTACTGGTGTTAATTCAAAAATGACACCACATGGTGTTGATTTGATATTTGTTGGTGTTAATATCAATGGTTTAACACCCGTCCAGCTTCAATAAGAGACCACACCAGCTGGTGTTACTGTGGTGTAAATTTATTTTCACATTTTTTCAAAAATCTAGTATTTTCATGTAAAATTCTTGATCGTCTTGTTTAAATTAAAAATCAACAAGAAGTGCAGTTACTAAGAAACTCTTTAAAAAACAGTTTAAAATTTGGAAATGAAACCCGGAGGTGTTAATTTAACACCAGAAATGAGCACCAAAAATTTAACACCAGCTCGGTGTTCACTATTTAACACTGGACTTTTTGCAGTGTGTAGCCTACGTGCTGTTTCATATTAAAGACTTAAGCCTACCATAATGTCCACTTTGATTCTCCCCTTTTATCCCTCACCCTCTTTCAGTGTTGCAGAGATCCGCATCACACTGCGTAACCGTGGCGACTTTGCCTACAAACCTAAAGAGTATGGGGACTCCATTATCGTTGAGCGAAAGTTACGGAAGGGAGGGGGCTCCACCTACAAGCTGATGTCATCCTCGGAAAAGGTCATCAGTACAGAGTATAAAGAACTGTCAAGTATTGTGGATTTCTTCAACATTCAGGTAGGAATACTATAAACAAGTGATGGAGAAAATTTACTTCAAAATTCAAAGAGGATATCAAAAAAAGTTGAGGATGTGTGTAGAAGACAGTGTATGGTATGTTATGGCGACAATATACTTCACTGTCATTGCAAATGTTAGATTTACTGTATTTTTTTAATGAAAACAACATTTGGATGAAGTACTATGATGTCAAAGGATACTAAAACTTGACTAAAAATGACATTTTTGCTGCATATTTCATGGAATTGTCCAATAGTAATAGCATTGGAAGGAAAACAAATATTTGCATGAACATGCTGTTGTCATAAATGGTAAAAATCAAAGGTCTACCAGTTTGAACTTTTGCAAGGAAAATCCCTGTGGTAACGCAGTTTGTCACAGTATCAGTATATCAGTAATAATCAAAAATTGTTTGCATGAACATGCAGGTGGTAGTTTATCGAAAGCCAGGGTTAAAGGTTACTAAACTGCAGAAGTAATATTATCAGGTATGACGATTAAGATGTTAATAAACACTTTGTTGCCTGATATCGGAAGATGACAAGGTGAAAGGTAGGGGAATTGGCAATTTCAAAGGCCACCAGAATCAAGGTAAAATGCCATTTTCTTGTTTGCGTTTTTTTTTCTCCCTCTGTTTTCAGGTGGAAAACCCAGTATCCATCATGACGCAGGAGACGAGTAAAAAATTCCTTCATGCCAAAAATGCCAGGGACAAATACAAGGTACAGAACTTACAGAAATTACTTATTTCACTATATCAATTATTATTACAATACTTATTTCACTATATTTATTATTATTACCATGCATTGTTATTGTTATTATTATTATTATTATTATTATTATTATATTATATTATATTAGGATAGAATTGTATGTTTTAGAATCAGATATTGAATTTTAATTCGTTTGTGGTGTAAATGTACAAATTTTTGTAAATTACACGCTTATGTAACTGTAATTCTTAATTGTGTCATTTATTATGTAAGATGTATTTACATTTTGTTTTGTCCTTTGTCTGTGTCTTGTGTCTCCTGCTTAATCCAGAGGACAACCTAGGCCTTTCATGTCGTATAGTTCATTTCTATAATAAAGAATGTTGAACAAGAATTATCTTTATTATTCTATTCAACAGGAAGATATTACAATTCTTTTAATCATACTCACATAAACGAGTTTACAAGTGAAAGCATTAGTTGCTGGCTATAAAAAGGAAAAGTAAACATATAAGTAATGGAGAGTTGTTGAACATTGTCTTGAGTCTGTCACTTCATTTTGTTTGCATATTATAAAAGTGGACATTTTTCTGTACTGAACGATTCTTCATGCTTGACTGGATAAGATGAATTTTGTGTCTTTATAATTCTGCAGAATCAACATAAAAAATATTATTTCATATTACAAGGAGATAGATGTGTGCTAGTTTTATATTGCACAAAACGTGCAAGAATTCCAACTCGTACTGTACTCAATTATGACTAACATAACTATCTATTATCTTGAAATATTTGTTTAGTACATGAGAGACTTCAGAAATAAATGTTCTATTTATTTGTTATCGTCCTTATTTTTAGTCTTCAGTTTACTTTAATTATCAAAGTAGTTCCTCAATTAAAGTGAAGTCCGTGACATTTTCTTATAACTTCCCATACCGTAGATTTTATCCTTCCGAAGCCCAAGAATGCAAACAAAACCACAAGTTTCTGTGATTGCTTTTCTTCTGCGGGACTTGAAGCATATGACATTTTGCCGTCCACTACAGAAATGAAAGCGTTACACGATCAAGGCCATGATAGGCAACAAAATCTGCAATCATCTATGGCAAATTTAAATCCCCATAATCTTTTCAAAATCCACTTTATTTTCTCAAGATTTGCAAGAAGTGCGGAGAAAGGTACCCAAAACGAGGAAAAAGTTTTAAAGTTGAGTTTTACACTCTCATTCTTAAGGAAGCAGCGCCCTCACGCGGCAGAAACCAGCGAGATCTCTCAAAGCCTTGTCAGGAACATTTTCTGCATTTTCTGTTAGGGGTGGGCTAAAAGGGAAGGTTCATTACTTTTGCTGTACATTCAAAACCCATGTCATTTTTTTATGAAACTTGGCCAAATTGTTAGAAAGGCTACAAAATGCAGAAACCAAACATGGGGGGGGGGGGGGGGGGGGGTGTGGAGGTTGGGGGGTCGTGTGTTCGTTTCTGTGCCAGCAGCGCCCTCATGCGGCAAGAATCGTTCAAGGCCCCAAGATTTGGTCATATCCAGGGATGCCCTGATCGGGTGGGTTCAAGAATCTCGTGCTGTACATTCGGATCTCCTGTCATTTTCCTGAAGCTTGAAAAAATTGTAGAATAAGGCTTACTAAAAAAACAACAACAAAAAAACCAAATATTTTCGGGTGTTAGTTTCTGTGCTAGCAGCGCCCTCATGCGGCAAGAATCGTTTAAGGCCCCAAGATTTGGTCATATCTAGGGATTCCCTGATCGGGTTGGTTCAAGGAATCTCGTGCTGTACATTCGGATCTCCTGTCATTTTCACGACGCTTGACAAAATTGTAGAATAAGGGTGACAAAAAAACCCCCCAAATATATATATATATATATATATATATATATATATTTTTTTTTTTTTTTTTTGGGGGGGGGGGTTGTTTGATCTTATGTGTTTGTGTGTGTGTGTGTGTGTGTGTGTGTTGGCAGCACCTCCATATTATAACAAAAATCATCCTAGGACCCCAAAATCTGGTTATTAAACTCTCCTGAGTGCCCAGATTAGACGAGGTTCATGAATCATGCTGTTCATTCAAACCAATGTCATTTTCATGAAAATTGACCAAATTGTACAAGAGTTACGTACTGCAGAACAATTGCAAAAATGGAGAGGGGGTGGGGATTCATGTGCTTGCCTTTGTGCTAGCAGCAACTCTGTGCGGGGGCATCCCATGAGACCGACACCCACGAGTCATACGGTCCACGAGACCGACATAAAAAATAGGTCCATGAGTCATACAGCCCATGAGTTATACGGGGGCATCCCAAGAGACCGACACCCACGAGTCATACGGTCCACGAGACCGACATCAATAATAGGTCCTTGAGTCATAAAGCCCACGAGTTATACGGCTCAGGAGTCATACAGCCCATGAGTTCGACACTACGCACAAAAGACTCATGAGACCGACACTAAGCAAACGTAGCCCACGAGACCGACACTAAGCAATAAAGGCTCATGAGACCGACACTAAGCAAAGAAAGCCCACGAGACCGACAGTAGGCAAAGGAGGCCCACGAGACCGACAGGATAAACAGCGCCATCTACATGTCAATCACCTGTAAAGGGTGTTCCATGAACGGAAAAATAACATACAGTACTGGCGGTTGTAATTTGTAAATTTTAATGAACGACATCAAACATGTATTTCTACATACTTCTGGGGGGGGGGGGCAAGTGTGTCAGGGAGCGACATTGTTATCAAGTAGAAAAATAGAATTGTATTCTTCATGCCCCCCCCCCCCCAAAAAAAAAAAAATAGAAGAATTAGTATTCTTCATCCCCCCCAAAAAAAGAGACAAAAAACCCCACAAATGAATTAAAATGAGGGCAAGACCGATGTACGGATTAATTTTAGAGCTTTGATAATGCCATCGTGCTATTTTAATAGGCTTTCCCAGTTTTTAGCTAGAAGATGGACAGGATATAATTTTCACCTCTTCTCTTTCCCGATTCACTAGTTATTCTATTCTAGATTTTCTACCCTCCTGCTTGGAAGTTTTGCAGAAAGATCTATTTGTAATTTTCTCTGTAACTGTAATGTAATTCTACTGATTAAAACGTTTTATATCGCAGGGATTCACCTCAATTTGTGGCTTGTGTTATTATCCTCCAAACAGTATATTGTTTTTGTGAAATACAATAGCTGTTTTCATGAATGCATCTAATTTTTTCCGAATCCCTTACACTACCTTAATTACGGAAGCTTTAAAGTGCCATTCGACTTGGAGGCTTGGCGAGATAATTTATCTTGTCAAGTCAACATAATAGCTCTATCATGTCGACTTATCAACTTTATAAGTTGACATAGAGACAAAAATTATCATGTCAAGTCGACATCTAAAAAGTTACATGTCGTCATGGTGAGATAAGGTATTTTGCCAAGTCAACATCGAAAAAAGTTACATGTCGTCATAGTGACATAATGTATCTTACCAAGTCGACATCTAAAAAGTTACATGTCATCATGGTGCATAAGGTATCTTGCCAAGTCGACATCTGAAAAAGTTACATGTCATCATGCCTACATAACGTATCTTGCCAAGTCGACATCTGAAAAGTTACATGTCATCATGGCGACATAAGTTATCTATCCAAGCTGATATCTAGAAAGTTACATGTCGTCATGATGACATAAGGCATCTTGCCAAGTCGACATCTAAAAAGTTACATGTCGTCATGGTGACGTAAGGTATCTTGCCAAGTTGACTTACAAAAAATTACATGTCGTCATGGTGCATGGGTCATCAAGTCTCCATTGCATTCTCTGAACATAAGAATTTCCCATTTTCTAAATTTTCTTGAAACTAAATTTTTTCTACCCTATACTCTAAGGAGTTGTTTGACAAAGAGTGACAACTGTTCTGAATATACTCAGAGTTTAAGATGTGAAAATATATACTCTGGAAAATGAGAAATTTTGGGTTAAATGTGAATGGAGAACTACTCCTGAAAATACTGTGATTTCATCAGCATTGCCATTTTGCATAACTGACCATGAAGTAATAGATAATGTTAATGATTGTAGTTTCCTTATTCACTCATGATTGGATCAATTATCTTTTTTTTTAATTCATCGTCTTCCATACAGTGTGTTCCTAAAAAGGAAAGGCAAGTTCAAAAGTCAACTGAACAATACATAGTTTTTTTTTTCTTGTAGTTTGTATAATGGAATAAAAAGTAGCTCTCCAGCTTTAATTTGACACCTTGCTTGCGTCAACGTTGACATGAGTTAGAGAGTTAGGGCTCTTTGAAACTTGGAAAAAGTAGATGTTGTATCATTTTCCTTCAAAGAAACCTTACTCATTACTCGATCTGTAACAAAACCCATGGCAATGTTGACGCAAGCAAGGTGTCAAATTTAACTTAATGAGCTACTTTTTAATCCAAGACACAATTTACAAAAAAAAAAAAAAAAACTATGCATTTGTGATATAATTTACCTTTGAGGTTTGGTTTCCCTTTTTTAGGAACACACTGTAGAAACACTGGACTGACTTGGGTGGAATTCCCCTTTTATCGAGGACTGCCACATAGGCATGAATTGGGAGATCATTATGCATGAATGCACCCCTTTCAGACACAAACTAACGGTCTAAAAGGTAGCTAATAATACAAACTGAGAACAGACTGTATTTTCTGCTAGCAAAACGGGCAATCTCTTCCTTCATTCTCTTCAAAGAATGTGCTGCATGGAAGACAGAGTGTGTGCCCACATGGAATGAAAAAGCTGTCTTTCTTTCTATCACAGCATATCCCACACAATCCTTGTGATTCTTGCTTGATCAGGACCTATAAAAAGGGTGAGAGAAGATGAGGAGGAAGATGATCAAAATTAGTACCATGGTATATATTTTACCAAAAAATGAAATCAAAACCATCAAATATAACAAGTGAATGCGTGTGTGTGTGTGTCCGTCCATGCGTCCGTGCGTCTGTCCGTGTGTGCTCAAAAATGTTAGAAAATACTACTTCTCCGTCATTTCATGGCTGATTTTGATTTTGATTGTTTTATCTGATAGGACTTGGTGAGGGCTTCCAAACTTCTACACGAAATAGTGAAATTCATTAATTATGCAAATTCATGCAAATTTATTCAGATAACTTAGATAACTTATGTCACCATGATGACATGTAACTTTTCAGATGTCGACTTGGCAAGATACGTTATGTAGGCATGACGACATGTAACTTTTTCAGATGTCGACTTGGCAAGATACCGTATGCACCATGATGACATGTAACTTTTTAGATGTCGACTTGGCAGGATACATTATGTCACCATGACGACATGTAACTTTTTTCGATGTTGACTTGGCAAGATACCTTATCTCACCATGACGACATGTAACTTTTTAGATGTCGACTTGGCAAGATACATTATGTCACCATGATGACATGTAACTTTTTAGATGTCGACTTGGCAAGATACCTTATCTCACCATGACGACATGCAACTTTTTAGATGTGACTCGGCAAGATATGTTATGTTGCCATGACGACATTTGAATTTTTAGAAATCGACTTGACATGATAATTTTTATCTCCTTGTCAACTTATAAAGTTGATAAGTCGACATGATAGAGCTATTATATTGACTTGACAAGATAAATTATCTCGCCAAGTCTCCAAGTCGAATGGCACTTTAAAGCTTCCGTACTTAATAGACGATTACGTTATTTTTTATTTCTAATCAATACTAATTCAACACCCTCGCAGGTTTACTGTGGAAAGATCTGTTACACATTTTTACTGTACTTTGTTCATTTTTTTCACAAGCAAACACCCATGCAAACACAATTAAAGATCCTGATAATTTCGGGGAGGGGGGGGGGGGGCAACTGATGGGGTTACACCCTGCCGGAGATGGCAACTCTTCTTTTCCATCTCTCATATCTTCCTATGCTATTATCAGGACACCCTGTACAATTTATTGGTCTATAGGTGGCGCTGTTCATCCTGTCGGTCTCGTGGGCCTTCTTTGCTTAGTGTCGGTCTCGTGAACCTCTTTTGCGTAATGTCGGTCTCGTGAGCCTTGTATGCGTAGCGTCGGTCTCGTGGACCTTTAAAGTGTAGTGTCGGTCTCGTGGGCTTTGTTTGCTTACTGTCGGTCTCATGAGCCTTTTGTGCGTAGTGTCGGTCTCGTGAGCCGTATAACTCCTGGGCTTATTTTACTTGATGTCGAACTCGTGGGCTTTATTTACTCAGTGTCGAACTCGTGGGCTGTATAACTGGTGGGCTGTATGACTTGTGAGCTGTATGACTCGTGGGCTGTATGACTTGTGAGCTGTATAACTTGTGGGCTGTATGACTCGTGGGTGTCGGTCTCGTGACGTGCATCCGAGTTATACGGCTCACGAGTCATACAGCCCATGAGTTCGAACGCAAAACAGGCTCACGAGACCGACACTAGGCAAAGAAAGCCCACGAGACCGACACTAGGCAAAGAAGGCTCACGAGACCGACAGGATAAAAAGCGCCATCTACATGTCAATTACAAATATATACCTGTACAGGGTGTTCAATTCAAGGGGAAAATTACATACTGGCGGGTGCAATTTCATTTACGCTGTCGAGCGAGAAATTGTTAATTAATAACAGCACCATCTACATATCAACGACATAGTATGTATTTCTACACATATGGATTTAGGGTACAGTTCTGTTACGCTACGGGGAGCGACATTGTTACCATTTTTTTGATAGAATTGTCCTCTTCATAGGACCCCCAGAAAAAAAAAGAAATGAAAAAGTGACAGAGGACAAGAACGATGAATGGTTTACTTTTATGCCATCATGCTATATTTAGTAGGCTTTCCTAATTTCTACTTAGACGGTGGACAGGATCTAAGTTTTTTTTTTTTGGCCCTTTTGTTTCTCGCTTTGCAAGTTAAGTAGGCCTTATTAGATATCCTTTCTGCCTGCTTTTTCCCGCCTGCTTATTAGAGTTCAATTTGTAATTTTCTCTTTAACTTTAATGTATGAAATTCAACGGATGAAAATAATATTTTTTTTTATCGCAGTGGTTCACCTCGATTTAAGTAGCTTGTGTATGTAAAATTATTCTTCTCAAAACAGTACATTTTTCATAAAATAGAAAAGTAACTTTCATGGATGCATCTTCTTTTTCCGAAGTCTTAACGCTGCCTTAATTGACAATTACATTATATTCTGTGATTTTCATTATTTCAAAACCTTTGCAGATGACTAGCCCCCCCCCCCCCCCAGCATGTAAAGCAGGTGTGCACTACAACATTGACCATTTTGAGAATAATTTTCTTGTAGTGAACGTCATTTCATACCTGGGTATTTTCATAGTTGGTTGATCTGAATGTCACATCATTTTATTTTTTTTCTAAGTAGGCATATACCGGTATGGGCTTTGCAGATAGGGAAACGAGGGTTGAAAGTTGAAAGTTGAAAGTTGAAAGTTTATTTACTCACAACCCAAACTCTGGGTATCGGAGTCCAATGAAAAACATATAGCACATTATAATATCAATAAATAATAATTGCAAATAACTCTGAAAAGTGTACAAAACAACTATAACAAACAAGATAAGAATGAAATGCGATTGATGAAAAGAAAAAAAAATGTACAGAAATATACAATATATACACGATATATAGTGAAAAAAAAACAAAGAAAGGGAAATATGACGAGAGAGAGAGAGAGAGGAGAGAGAAAGAAGGGATATATGGAGGTGAAGAGGGAGAGTGAGAAGGACACAAGACTGGTGAATTAACAAAAGATATACGAGTGACTTTTGGTTCAGGAAAAAAAGAAAAAAAAAAAGAAACAGAAAAAAAAAGAAAACACACAAAGTCATATGGAAATGAATTCATACGCTAAGTGAACAAGAAGGAAGGAAAGGAAGGAAGGAAGGAAGGAAGGTGTTTTGGCATTTTCGAAAGTAATGTTCAAACATCTCATGCACTTTTACTGAATTTTGTTTATTTTTTTTCACAAACACTCACATACGCAAACACAATAAAGATCTTGAACCGTTCAGGGGCTGAGGGAGGGCAGTTGACGGGGTAATACCCTAGCAACTTTCCTTTTCCATCTCTTATACCTTCTTTATGCCATTATCTGGACGCCCTATACAATTAATTGGTCTATGGGGGTGCTGTTCATCCTGTCGGTCTCGTGGGCCTTCTTTGCCTAGTGTCGGTCTCGTGGGCTTTCTTTGCCTAGTGTCGGTCTCGTGAACCTCTTTTGCCTAGTGTCGGTCTCATAAGCCTTTTAAGTGTAGTGTTGGTCTCATGAGCCTTTTGTGCGTAATGTCGAACTCATGGGCTGTATAACTCGTGGGCATATTTTACTTGATGTCGAACTCATGGGCTTGATTTACTCAGTGTCGAACTCGTGGGCTGTATAACTGGTGGGATGTATGACTTGTGAGCTGTATGACTCGTGGGCTGTATGACTTGTGAGCTGTTGTGGGCTGTATGACTCGTGGGTGTCGGTCTCGTGACGTGCACCCGACATTGTGAGGAGTCTCATCATGCTGGCAGGTATTCACAGCTGACTGTCCATTCATCGGCGCGAAGTGGTTAGTTGCCTGATGAAGTACAGGTCTTGAGACTTTGTAGATATGAGAGAAGATAGAACCCTCAAGAAGTCTATCACCCTCGGGATTCAAGTGCAGACCATCATATGACAGGTGCTTGTCCGGATCAATGATGTCATTGTCGATGAAACTCCAACCACGCTTAGCGACCAATTTGTTTTATTTGTTTTCCACACTAGCTCATGATGGAATGTCTTCCGGGTAATTATGGAGCACAACGCAATGCTAGAAACAGAGGGACATTCCGTTAGGATTGAGTTAGCAAGCGATTCAATTTGAGCAGTAATAATGCTTGGATCACAGTTCACAATGTTATTGGCTCCTACATGTATAGGATAACACCTTCTACACTGAATTTGTTCGCAAGGCGATAGGCATGATCAGCAACATCCTCTATTTGAGCTCCAGGCAATGTTTTACAAATGACTCAAGTTGCTTCATTGGACGGCGATTTTGGTTTCAGGTGCTTCACTATCGAATCTCCAATTACAAGTACAGTAGTAGGCGATTTGCCAGTTTCAATAGCTCGCGAGTAGGCCTTCTGGCACTTTGTACGATAGTGCTTTAGTTCAGATCCAAAAGACAAATTTGTTCTATTTGAATCATGCTGAACAGGGGTACTTGAGTTTTCATGGTCAATAGGTGGGGTAGATCTACTTTCCGTGGACTTACATGGGGAAGGTTGATGAGGAGGACAAGCTTCTCTATTCATATCACGGTTTTTCCAGTTAACCAGCTCATTTACTTGTTCATGTAAACATTCATTTCAGTGGTTAGTTCATCAAACTTCCTATCAATAATCAAGTTTGTGTTTACTGGGGATTTTGACGTTGTATGCAAGTCTCCGGGTGCAACAGGAATTTGAATTCTCTCATCATTACTAGAATAGGAATCCGCGTCCCCATCAACAGGAGCATAGATCTGCGCAGTGACTGGGAGTGTGACTACAATGAAAAGCCACGATAGGATCCGTCTGGCAGCTATAATTGTCAACACAGATTGGGTTCCGGGACTTCAGTTCATCATGACTGTCAATGTGCGATTTTTGAATTGGCATTAACAAGGTCACAAGCTATACTCTAAAGTGAAGTGAAGTGGTTATTGGACCAAATGGTCATTGGACCAAATGGTTGTTTTGACGTACGTAGTGTTGATGGACAAAATGGCGTTAGACTAAATGAAGTTGGACCATGCCATGAGTGGACAAGTTGGCAGCAAATGAATTGGAATTTTAATGTAGTAGGCCTAACATTAGTCACTGCGCTTGACAATTGCGCATCTCATGTATTCTTTCATTGAGATGTCACAAAGAAAACACACTACAATGTACGTGTGACGTCACAATAAGCACGAGAATGAAGAACTTTGCAAGCTCTAGCTTTGTGTCCTTGCAGACGGCACACAATATCGTGATATCTGACTTCCAAGTTTATGCCTTCGGAATTATGTTCATTTAAGATAATAATAATTAGAGTGGATGGTTTTACTTCATGGAATACCAGATATATTCTATGATTTAGGGCCTATATTGCACGAATTTGAAGATGAGTGCAATATTGGCCTTAACGAGTTTCAAAGTAATCATGTTTGTACAGTATGCGAGTCCGTTCATTCGTGTACAAATTGGCCAAGCTATAGAATTTTAGCCCATGCGCATGCGCACTTCAGTCTTTCAGCTCAACTTATGAATAATTCATGTCTCATAGCGTTTCCATGTACGTAGAAATATTCGCGTAACGGTGAATTGCAGTCGAAGGCCCATAGACGCCATTTTGAAAAAACGCCCTAAATGACTGATTTGACCCTAATTTGACCTTGACAGTGACCCTGAGAGGTGATAATGACCTTGAATTACAGAAATGCTGTTTAAAATAACATTCTCTAACCCCTTAAATCCCTCAAAATGGGATTCATTACTTAAATAAACCCTTTCAATTTTGTAACTGCATTTGACTTGTAACCCGGATGTCGGTCATATTGGATTTCACCAATATGGCGTCCCCAGGGGTTTTTTAGTCTTGGCGCTCATCAAAAATCGAAAGAGTATGATGGATTATAAGGGCTCTGTGAGCCAACTTTGGTGCTTTTGGAAGAATCTGAACCAAACAATCCATTTCGAGCCCTTAGGCCCCAACTGCTATCAGTGTTAAGTACCGGTATCTCGAGTCGCTGGTTATTTTCTCATTTAATGGCCTGGTGGCAGCGCTGGGTCGAATCTACAAGCCAGTAGACTCGCATCGTGCCGAACTTGAGGAAATCGTGCTCTGTATAGATAGAGGCCCAGAGTTCAACTGTAATTTGTTGTGATAACGACAGGTATTTATCCTAAGTTTGGAAGTTGTGGTTAGGTTAGTCCCGTGCATTTATTATGCCGGATGCGATAGCTAAAAGGTGCAGCCCGATTAACGGGCCCAAGTCCGCGCCCCCTGTGCCAACGAAGTGGCACAAATCGGCCCCATCTACGCTAGGGTTGTTTTCCAGCTTGGAAATCAGTAGTAATAAGTCTACTAGTCACAAGAATGCTGATCTCTACTCCTCATTTTCTCGGAGAGAAAGTTGATCATGTGGTCTATGTGAGTCTGAGAAATGGATCACAATTCAATATGATAAGTGAATCGGTAGTTGTTGAGCTTGATTGTGATGTGTTCGTGGATGAGCACAGTGATCAGCTTGAAGATGTACTAGGATGCAGTGTGTTAGGCCTCACAGAGTTCAGCTTATTTTGCAATGGTCTACCGCTGCAATTTTAAGGTGTAGTTGTGAGAGATCTTGGTGTTGGCATAGTGGCAGGTATGCCATTCATGGAGTCAAATTACATTCTTGCCCGACCAGCAAGACGGCTGGTAATATTCAGTGATGGATCCATGTTTTATGTGTGAGTGTTCCGAATATTGGTATAGTACCATCTACTGATATGAGTGACACCCTCCCTGAACCGTGTGATCATATTCATTGTCCCGTTCCCAGTGTTAGTGTGTGTGTGTGTGTGTGTGTGTGTGTTCGTCCCTCGTTCTCGAGGATGACCAATAACATCAATAATAACATCAATAACATTGGCTCAATGGGTTTGGAGGTGGCTGATGAGGCCAATCTGGGCAAGAAAGCCTCTCCCAGAGGTAGGGCAGAAGTGGGTAGGGGCTACACTGCTGGGGTTGGCTGCTCTTGCTTTTCGCATCTGGCGTTTGTGCTCTGCCTGCTTGACGCGCTGCTCCTCTGCTCTACGGGCCCCTACAGCAATAGCGTGGCGCCAGGAAGGGCGACCTGCGGCAAGTGCCTCCCAGGACTCGGTGTTGATGGAGAAGTCTTTTAGGTAGAACTTCAGGTTGTCTTTGAAGCGCTTCATTTGTCCTCCCACCTTACGTTTATTCCCATCAGCGAGTTCCCCATAGAAAAGCTTTTTCGGGATGCGGTCGTCAGACATGCGGGTGACGTGGCCTGCCCATCTCACCTGGGCCTTGCGGATTTTGGTAATGATGCTAGGGATGCCTGCCCGCTTCAGTACCTCTGTGTCCGGAACTTTATCCTCCCAGCGGATGCGAAGGAGGTTGCGGAGGCATCGCATATGGAAATGGTTGATTTGCCTCTCATGTCTCCAGTACAAAGTCCAAGTTTCGCAGCAATAGAGAAGCGTGGTGAGAACTGCACAGTAGACTTTCAGCTTTGTTGAAAGGCTGATCCCTCTCCTCTCCCAAACATTTTTTCTGAGTCTCCCAAAAGCACTGCTGGCTCTAGAAATCCTGTTGTTGAGCTCAGCATCAATTGTGACACAGTTGGAGAGGGTACTGCCCAGATAGGTGAAGGTCTTTGCTGCCTGCAGAGTCTGTCCGTTCACCTGGATTTGTGGTTTGTGGTACTGGCTCCCTGGAGCTGGTTGGAACATCACCTCAGTCTTCTTGGTGCTGATGGTGAGGCCGAAGTTGTCACAGGCTGAGGAGAATATGTCCATCTGCAACTGCGTCTCGTCCTCACCATTGGCATTGAGTGCACAGTCGTCAGCAAACAAGAAGTCTCTGATGACGGTCTCTTTCACTTTCGTGATGGCCTTCAAGCGCCTAAGATTAAAGAGCTTTCCATCCGACCTGTACCTAATGTTGATGCCAGGTTCGCAGTCCTTGAAGGCGTCTGAGAGCATTGCCGAGAACATCATGCTGAATAGTGTCGGGGCCAGGACACAGCCCTGCTTGACTCCATTTGTCACTGGAAAGGCACTGGAGGGTTCACCATTGTCAAGAACTTTGGCAGTCATCCCCATCGTGAAACTGGCGGACAATTGTGATGAACTTCGGGGGCAGCCAAACTTTCCCATAATTTTCCAGAGTCCCTCACGACTAACCGTGTCGAAGGCCTTGGTCAGATCGACAAAGGTTGTGTATAAGTCACGATGCTGCTCAATGCACTTCGGGCAGCAAATATCATGTGGTCCCTCGACCTGCACGGAAGCCGCATTGACTTTCTGGGAGATTACCCTGCTCCAGATGTTCCAGTAAGCGATTGAGGATGACTCGGGTCAGGATCTTGCCTGTTATAGACAGGAGGGAGATACCTCGATGGTTGTCAGAAGCCTGGCGATTTCCTTCCCGTTTGTAGATGTGAAAAACTGTAGCATCTCTGAATTCTTGTGGTAACTGTTCTTTGCTCCACATGGACTGGTACAGATTGGTGAGCTTAATGAGGGTGATTGGGCCACCCTTTTTGTACACTTCAGCAGGGATGGAATCAGAGCCTGGGGCTTTCCCACTAGACAGCTGTGTGATGGCTGTTTCGATTTCCTTCTTTGAAGGGGGCACATCAAGCTTGTGATTTATGGGCACCTGGGGGAGGCGATTGATGGCTTCATTGTTGATCTGGGCTGGTCGATTTAGTACGCTGTTGAAGTGTTCAGCCCATCTTTCTAGAATCAGCTTCTTCTCTGTGATCAGCGTAGAACCATCAGCACTGAGAATTGGGGATGATCCGGACGGTTTTGGCCCATAGACTGCTTTCAGGGCATCATAGAAGTTCTTCATGTCGTTTCTGTCGGCAAAGCTTTGGATCTCATCGGCCTTGGCACTAGTAAGCCAAGATCTTTCATGTGGCGTAGTTTTGCTTGGACCTTGCTGCGGGCCTTGGTGAATGCAGCTTTCTTTGCCATGCTGGAGGGATCATTCTGATGTAGACGTAGAAGGTTGTGTTTAGTATCTAAGAGCTCCTGAATTTCTGCGTCGTTTTCATCAAACCAGTCTTGATGGTGCCTAGTGGCTGGACCAAGGCATTCAAGGGCGACAGAGTGAACAGCATCCCTAAAGGTTGCCCACTGATCCTCAATGCTAGACTGGTTTAGCTGAAGGTTTGCTAGGTGGTTATGCATGTGTTCTTGGAAGTCTTGCAGCTTCTTGGGGTCTTTGAGATTGTTGACATCCAGTCTCTTTTTTACTTACTGGCCCTGTGGCCTTCTCTTGGGCTGGATTAAGAGTTTCATCTTTGAAATGATCAGGCGATGATCCGTCCAGCAGTCAGCACCACATATGACCTTAGTCACTCTCACGTCCTGCCTGTCCCTCGCCCTGACGATCACTAAGATGTCAATGCTTCGAACGAGGGTGCATCCATGAGGTCTTGTTCCAAGTCGGTAGTCGAAACATGGTGTTGGTGATTACTAGGTTATGAGAGGAGCAAAATCTGAGGAGGAGGTGCCCGTTGCCGTTACAGTTTCCAATGCCATGTTTTCCTATAACATTGTGCCAGGCATGATAGTCGGCCCCTACTCGAGCATTGAAATCACCAAGGATAATGAGCTTTTCAGACTTTGAAGAAGCGATGAGAGAATCAAGTTCCTCATAAAATTTGTCCTTGACCTCATCAGGATTTGTCATGGTCGGAGCATAGGCACTAATGATGGTTACACTTCTCTTCTTTCCAAGTGGGAGATGCATTGACATCAGACGGTCATTGAGTCCCACAGGGATGCTTGCTAGTTTCTGCACGTGGATGGATTTGACAGCAAATCCAACACCCGCCTCTCTTCTCTCTTTACTGCTACGTCCACTCCAGAAGAATGTGTAGCCACCACCATTTTCAGTTAGCTGACCTCTCTCTGCTAACCGTGTTTCGCTAAGAGCAGCTATGTCAACATTGTAGCGAGCCAGTTCTCTGGTGACCAGCGCAGTGCGTCTCTCTGGCCTGTTTGCTTTCGTGTCATCAAGTAGAGTTCTCACATTCCATGATGCTAGGGTGAGCGCTTTTGTTTTCATTTTTCTTGTGTTTCGACCGCTAGAGGGGGATCCCCTCCAGCCGCGGTATGCTGGCCAGGGTAAGATGAGGCAGACTATGTTTAGGGCACCTTTTCTAGCCCCGTCCTCTTGCTGAGGAGGAGAGCAGAGCGATCCTCAAGAGGGCTGCTCGGTCGCTCAGAAGGCTGCCGAACTCCACTGCCGCCTCGGTCCAGTAAAGAGCGACCACATGTCCTGAGCCGCCTGTGTGTAGGTTTACGACTACAGCTCCCAGTGTATCCGCACCTGCTGCTTCACCGCTCCCCTATCGCCATAGGACTTGAAGGTTGCCAAATTGGCGATGTCATGACTTGCGCTAAACTTTGATTAAAGTGAAGGAGACTTGCGCAGGATCAGCCTCACTCTCTCATCCTGAGACGCCGGGTCCAGTGGCAAGACGAAGTCGAGACGGCTGGAGGCGAGACAGGATGCAGGAGCTGCCGGAAGGTGACAAGTATGCCAGCCAACCGCCTAAGGGGCCCCACTCCATTGATTCCCATTGAGCACTAGACAATCACCAAGAATCAGCCCGCCTAGCCCTTCAGTTGTTAGTAGCAAGAGGTCAAATCACAATTTGAGTTTGTCTGATTTCAGTAGCCCAGAGTCGCTTGGCAGTTATTCTGTACTTCATTGAGCATTCATGTGTGCATTATGATACATTCCTACAATGTCACCAAGTGTTTCTCGGTTCAGTCAGTTATTTGTGCCCATTCGCAGGAATTTGAAGGTAAAATGTTCTGTTCTTTGAACATGTTAGAGTCTGGCGATAGTTCTGCCTGCAAACCGCGGTGCGCGTCGACTGAGTACGTGCTTGCGCCAACCTCCATGGATGACATTCCAATTGCCTGTGATCCCCTGATCGATGACTGTGAGAATTCCCTAGTTGATGTTGGTTTGCCAGGCTTTCCGCTTAGCAAACATAGCTTCAACTGCAGTAACACCCCATCATGGTTGATTACAACATTCCTGCAGATCCTGATAGTCAATACCACAGACTGTCGTCCATCACCCAAGAATTACTTCCGCACAGCCCATGACCCACTGACCACCAATCGTCTGAGCTGTACATGGTTTCGACATTCTTCCTGACATCCGCAATTCTATCCCCATCTTCTCTAATGACGGGAACCCGATCATCAACGACGACCCCCCTGTTCGCGACGAGGATCCCCCAGATGATGAAGACAGCTGCCAGTCTGTAGCAGACATCTCCTGCATGACCAAAAAGACAGCATCAAGACTCCTGGTACCAGAGTGATGTCTCATGACATCGTGCTGTCAGCTTGCTGGTGATCGTGCCCTCACAGATAAGAGGTTCTGCTTCTAGAGTCCCCTGGACTTCCTATCACTAATGATGACCATCCAGTCTGTGAGGATCGACCAGTTCCTGAGCACCACCCTGTTGCTCCTGGCGGTCAGCTCATTGTTGATGGTGAGCTCTCACACGATTACCCCACATCACTGGCTGACGATCTCCCGGGCAATGATGATCGTGCTCTGATCCCTGGTCACGACACTGCTCTGAGGAATCTCCCACCTTCAGTGCCACCATAATATGATGTCTCTGCACTCAGTGACCATGGACAACTCCCTCACCCTCCTCCGCAAAACCATGTGCCGTGTACTAGTACATTTTGTCATGATTGCTGTCAACATAATTGAGCAGCTAAATGTGTGTGTGGTCTTAGTACATGTAACTTTGTTACTTTGTAAACTGAGCTATTTTATGACACATATATCGAATATACAGTAAGGTACAATGGTACTTGGATTATCATAATCAAATTTCATGTACACGTACATATCCTTTCTTACATATCTCGCTCTGATATTTTAGTAAATGTATACACATCCTAGGTAAGGAGTTGATCCGGATTTATGCATCATTTTGTATAGGTTTAAGATGAAGTTTTCCTGCATTATTGTGTGTCTTTGTTTATGCCAACCATGTTGATTCTAGGTGTGTACACCTATACTCATACATATATGCAAACACATTCATACTCATACCCACCCACACACACACACACACACACAGAACACACACACATGACATACATTATCTATAAATACTAAGCGTTTGTTTGGAGTCAGACATACATGAACAGTTTTATGTTCCATGTATGTTCCATGTTCTCGATTTTGAATGATTGCCTGACATGTAATACATGTAATACCTTTTGTTTGTAAAGGTTGAACAGTAGGCCACTTTATAGTGTAACCAGCATTGTTACAATCTGCTACAGCTGTACTAATTGCTGATGTCTTATGCCTATCGTTGTGACTATCTCCCTTTTTGCTGAATCTCAGTGGTGAATATGTCACACTGGATGTGATACACAAACACTTGTCTTCCTACTTAAAAAAGAAAAGAAAATAGAAGTTTGTTCCACCCATCAATGCATGGCATATTCATACCTCACCCACTTGCGTACCCGGGTCTAGAGCAATTTCCCCCTGGGCAATTACCCCGCACCCTTTTCCTGGCACTAATCCTAATCCTGAACCCAACCCTTACCCTATTCCAAACTCCTAACCCTAACCCTAATCTTTGCTCTAAACTTACCACTAACCAGTATTTGGCCGGGGGTAATTGCCCTCGGAGGGTAATTGCCCGGATACGGTATACACCGCATTGTAGGATTTATGAGGGTTAACACACTCTGTGCTGACATGATTATGTATTCTAGTATTTAAGGAAGTGTTAATACTGTGCATGGTAAATATGTATTGGAAAATGCAGCATCAAGTTTGCCGGCATACACAGTACGTTTTCATTTTGCAAGGTTTTATTTTACTGATCAGAACAGTGAATCTAAGTTGTGTGTAAGTATTTTGTTCAGGCATGTTTGCCCCTTTAGCCCAACAGCAATTTTTGTTCAGTGTTTGGCTGCCCAGCTTTTGTTTACTGGCCCTTTACTTTGTACATTATCTTTATTTTCATAATGTTTGTTTGATGTTAGTGTTGTCTCGGGCAAATTATTTGTTTACGGCCCCATTGTTTTCCCCCTCCTTTTCTTCTTTTAAAACAACAACAACAATATCTTTATTATATGAGAAAGGGAGTAATTGGACTGAGGTGTGTGATCATAACTTAATTGAGGGTTTGTTGCCTGCACAGTTTATTTTCATAAGTTTATTAGAACAAAAATTCTGGTTTAGATTAGTGCATTTGCCAGCACCAGGCAATGCTATTTTTCTATCCCAGGTGTTGGTTGCTAAAGTAAGATTTCATATTTACTGTAGTTATCACAGTTGTTATGACAAGCACGACAAGTGTTTGATATGGACGTAACTCTGTTAAGAACACATATTGAGTGTTCAAGTCGAGTTTACTTGCATTTTGAACACATACATGTATTTGCCAGTGCATCTATTAGATAACTGTTGGGGAAAAGAAAGAGGCAGTCACGCCAGTATGTTGTTTATGGAGGATTCGTTGATGTTAACACCATCTATTGGCAATGGTTACATAGCCAACTTGAGCTCGGTAATAAAAACCTCTCCACTAAATACCTCAAGTCGCTGGTTATTTTCTCATTATTGATGCGCTAAGAATCTTGCTATTGCTACTGGTCCCTCACTCACTTCTTACATTTTCACTCTATTTTGATGCAGTTGTTCCTGGAAGCAAGTAAACTGGATCAAATCCACAGGCATTACAGTGAGATTGCCGAGAAAAAGAAAGAGGCAGAGGATAAAATCCAGATGCAATCAAAAGTGAGCTTGATCTACATAATTTTTCATGTGATGCACAGTGGATGTGAGGGTGAAGTAACCGTAATTGTGACCTTGCACCACAAAACGAACAAAAAGTCGCACGCACTGAATTTGTGCGAGGACTCAAAATAGGTGAAAAGGGTCAATTTTGTCAATCTTGACTTTTTTATATTTTCTGAAAGAGCAAGTCTTCTTTTACATTATGCCAAAGTTTGGGATCATATAATGAGAGGGAAAGTGTGTTTTTTAGCAGTTAATTTTGAACAATGAAATGGAGTAATTCTTGTGGACCTGATAACTTAGGGGTGAATTTTTTGAAAAAAAAAATAATTTACCCCTTAGCAGCCCTTCTGATCCATATATTTAATCTATCCCTACTTAACGGTGAGTTTCCAGACTCTTTTAAAATCGCCAAAGTTATCCCCATTTATGAAAGAGAAGATCCATCATTGGCGAAAAATTATAGACCCATCTCATTGTTACCTGCAATATCGAAAATTTTAGAAAAATTAGTTTATAAGCGTCTCTCCTCGTTCATGATTGAAAATGAAATACTAAATGTGAATCAGTTTGGTTTTTGGAAAGGAATTTCTACCGATTATGCTATAATCAAATCTGTTGATAATATCATTGATGCGCTTATTAAAAAGGAGCACATAATTGGAGTTTTTATGGATCTTAGTGAAGCATTCGACACTATTGATCATGACATTTTATTTGAAAAATTACATAATTATGGCGTGAGAGGGATTACTTTGTCGTGGTTTAGAAGTTATCTAAGTCATCGAAAATATGTTGCATTTAAATCCAGTCATTCGTTCCATTTGAACGTGTCATGTGGTGTCCCTCAGGGATCTATCCTCGGGCCCCTACTTTTTTTGATTTATATCAACGATATCATTAATTCCTCTCCTCGTTTAAACTTCATTTTATTTGCAGACGACACCAATGTTTTATTATTCCCACAATGATATTGTAACACTGGTTGATACATTTAATATGGAATCAAGTAATATTTCGAAATGGTTTAGAATAAGCTTTCATTGAATATTGATAAAACGTGTTTTAAACATGTTTTATACATTT
Source organism: Diadema setosum (assembly GCF_964275005.1). NCBI lineage: Eukaryota > Metazoa > Echinodermata > Echinoidea > Diadematoida > Diadematidae > Diadema > Diadema setosum. The sequence goes on along the minus strand of NW_027307679.1, from coordinate 126,324 downwards.
TCATACGCTTCAATCCCAACCCACCCTTCCTCAAAGTATTTCTATTGATGATATAAACATTGCTGAGAAACATTCAACCAAGTTCCTAGGAGTGACCCTAGATAGCAATCTAACTTGGAATACTCATGTCCAGAATATTATAACAGCAATATCTAAAGCAACTGGTGTTTTAAGGAGAATTAAATACTTAATTAATAATCAAACTTTAATGTTATACAACACCTTATTTTTACCATATGTAATGTACTGTAATATTGTATGGGGCAACTGTAGCAAAACCAAATTGAACACAATTTTTCTTCTTCAGAAAAAGGCTCTTCGTATATGCACACATTCAAATTTTTTGGCTCACACTGACCCCATATTTTATCGCCTAAAAACTCTAAAGGCCCATGATGTACATTCATATCTAACTGCTATATTTATGTTTAAACACATTCGAAATTTATTACCATTTTTCCATAATGCCCTAGTAACTAATGATCATATTCACTCATACCCTACCCGTCGTTCCCATGATTTTCATTCAAGTAATCCAAAGCTTTTACTTGCTCAAAAGTCGATTAGACATCACGGTCCGGATACATGGAACACTCTTCCTGAGGAGTTGAAACAGTGTGCCTCCTTGTTTTCATTCAAAGCAAACTTAAAGAGGCATATTTTATCACAGTATACTTCAAATACGAATTAAGCACGAATAATTCATATGACTTATGATGGTCTCCCGATAGTAGCAACATCGCAAGTCATTCACTCTTCCAGCAAACCAATTTTATTATTCTAAATCCCAGCCTATCTGCCCCTGTGCACTTTCAAGCACTCGCACGCACATTCACCACCATCACACATCAGAGTTTATTTTCCCTTGCTATCTTCGCAGCAGAATTTGTATTGTTACCAATTTACCTACCTACCTTTTCCTCGGGCCGGCCATCTTTTCAAGCAATGCTTACAATGGCGGCCCTCTGCATTATCGCTTCTTGAATATAATATCGTTTTTGCAATCCCAGCTGCATAGACATGCATACTGTAATATCATTAATTTCCTTTTATGTCGTTGTTTATGCATGTCAAACGACTCTGTTTCAAATATACTTTGTATGTTTCCCATGTTCACGATTATTCAATCTATGTATATATTGATTTGCAGAAAATAAAGTATCTACCAAACAATTTTTTTTTTTTAGAATAGTGTGATTAGGTGTGTCATTAGATTCCCCTTTCATTTCTTAAAAAATCCAGTACACACTCTTCAATTTCAACTCTAATACCTTTAGAAAGGATGATACTACTGCTTTGAAAGTTGGCATTTATTATGGACAGAATGTGTTAACAATTGCCCAATTTCAGCTTAATCTGATAATCCCTTGATTGTGGTTAAACCTGTTGTTTCAAAACCGGTTTTTTTGTCCCATTCATTGCACAGGTAGCATGGCTCGGTGAAGATTAAACGCTTGAATAGAGCCTGTACTTCAGAGCCTATTTTCTCAGTTCACACTTTTTTTTTTTTTGAGTGTGTGCTTTCTTTCCAATATTTAGATAGGTTAGAACAGCCCATTTGATTTGAGTTATACATCATTTTAAAGCTTGACGTCTGCTCTTTCAGAATATTCTCTTAACTAAAAATCCATGTCTGGTGACTTTTTGTTTGTTTTGTGGTGCAGGGTCACAATTTCACTTTTCATGAAATAGATAGAAACTAGTAGAGCGCAGACCTCCACCGAGCAGGTCCTGCTTCTGATTTTGTTCTTCCATAAAGAAAATTGATTTCCACTCATACATGCACGCTGTAAATTGCCTACTTTCCCAATATAGAAGCCTGCTGTTACGTCATCAACTTACACCTACGCTGCACCTCGCCCTGGCCCCAGCAGAAACTAGTAGAGCATACACTGTATAGTACGCGCATACAAACCCCAAATAATTATGTACAGCTTGAATTCCCAAGTTTATTGACCCTACTTACCAAAATATTGAAAATCCTTCATATAATCCATACAAATTCATGGACCATTACCAACATTTAATGATCTGTCTCTTGTGTCATGAACAACCGTTCCTGCAAATTTCATCCTAATCTGTTAACAACTTTTTGAGTTATTTGCTCATGGACAAAAACACACAAACCAATAAACAAATGATAATAAAAACACAACTTTGCGGTCAAAGGTGATTCGCAATTATTCATAAAAATGAAACCATCATGAAATTTTAGCAGGTGCAGTAGTGGAACCACTCCTCTCAACTATGATCCCTCCATGATTGTGATTGTGATTGTGCCTCCATCCATGCATCACAGCAATTGTCTGACCTGAAGAAGGACATCCAGGATCTTGAACAGAAGATTGAGGCCATAACCTGTCTCCGTAAGCTTGAGGAGAAGATGCAAAGTCTGCTAAGACAGGAAGCATGGGCCATCGTCATCGAACAGGAGCAGGTTAGCCACATTTGAAGAGTTGAATTGGAAAACGAGTTAACTCCTTTCCTGTTAAGTGAGATACTTGTTGTTAAAGCTGCTAAAAACCAAAGAAAATAATGAAAAAATATGGGATACTTTTAATCATAACTTTAAGAGCATTCCTCGATACGTTACAAGTGAGGTGTCACTGGGAAGGTTTAATTTTGCCGTATTTAATGATGAACTTACTGAAATGTTAAAAAGAGACGTTTAGCCTTTTCTAGCGATCAAATTCTTCATTTGTCATGTATCACAAAAACTGGTGTCGTGAAGTGGGTTGACTTCACGGGGTATATGGAAGAATAAGGTCCACGGGGTTCACACCAATAAGGATGTCGGGAGACTTCAGTTAAAGGAACTTGGGTCTTTGATGTGTCTGAAAGACTAAAGCAAAACAAAAAGAACCTGAATCCAACTCAGGAATATCTTTTGTGTTACGAATTCCCGGTTTTCAGAATACGTCGTATGATGCATTCTACAAAACTTTGACTTTTCCTCTAACGCAAAACGTGTTCTCTTCCTTTGGCCGTTCTTAGACAACGCGAAATAAACACGAATATACCTTTTGGGAATCACATTACTAGTAACTACTTAGGTCAGAAAATATCAAAGCTGATGTTTTTATTCTATAATTTTCTTAAGGAGAGTTACTTGCTTGCCCGCTGATGACCAGATGATGTCATCGCAAGTCGAATGGTTTTCTATGAAATACACCCCGATTAAAGCTATTCTCCGGCTTTTCTGAGGCAAAAAAGCAATATCACCGTTCAAGCGCTGTCGGGAAATGTCCCATTCCAAGTATCTTGATCAGCCAGAATTATTACAATATTATCGGATTTCCTTTAACTACTAAAAAAAAATTTCCATTTCCGACACCGGGATTTCCACTTATCCCAATACTCGTGTATGTTTTGTTTTGTTTGTTCATTTTCCATCTGAGAAGATGGCTGGATAGCCCATTATTCAGCTATGCTAAGCTGGTCTTTAATGGGGTCTATTTGGGTACGTGTGAGGCGGGACCACTTCACCGGGTCAAACATCCTGCTCTTTGCGATGAATGAATGAAGCAGGATCTTTCACGTGCATGAGATGTGATTCTCTCTCACACGGGACCTCAATTATATGTCCTATCCGAGGGACAGACTGTTTTGCCTTTTGCTAGAGAAGACGATATGATTACACACAATATCGCTCAGTCCAGACTCGGTTTTGAACCCGGTTCGCTTGGGTCGGAGGCAGGCGTACTTATCGGACCAAGCCAATTCACTGCTCTTCCATCTGTCCTGGCTCCTCCCTCTCCCCTCCCACACTTCTTCTGTGTGGTACTGCTGTGTGGTACTGGTGTGTGATACTGTAGGGTTTTGCTGTGTGGTACTCCTGTGTGGTACTGGCCTGTGGCAAATGTCCCCAAATACAACAGGAATATCCTGTGTTATTTTCTTGTGGTACTGTCAATTGTATTTTCTCAGAGTTTGTTGTGTGGTACTTCTGTGTGGTACTGGTATGTGGTATTGTCCTGCGGTAAATGTCCCAAAATACCACAGGACAGTTCTTTGGTACTTTCCTGTGGTACTGTCCTGTGGTACTGGTCCTGAGGTACTGCCCTGTGGTACTGTCCTGTTGTACTGTCCTGTGGTAATGTCCCAAACTACCACAGGCAAGTTCCTATGGTACTGTCCTGTGGTACTTGACCTGTGGTAATGTCCTGTGGTAACGTCCTGTGGTATGTCCTGTGATAATGTCCCAAAATACAACAGGACTGTTCCTGTGGAAATGTCCTGTGGAACTCTCGGCTGTGGTACTGTCCTGTGGTAATGTCCACAAATACCACAGCACAGTTCCTATGGTACTGTCCTGTGGTAATGTCCTGCGTAACGTCCTGTGGTATGTCCTGTGATAATGTCCCTAAAATACAGCAGGACAGTTCCTGAGGAAATGTCCTGTGGTACTCTCCTGTGGTACTGTCCTATGGTACTGTTCTGTGGTACTGTCAAGTGGTACGTCCCAAAATACCACAGGACAATTCCTGTGGTACTGTCCTGTACCACACAGTGCCTGTGCTGACATATGTTTGTGTTGTACATGTGTGGTATTGACAAGTACCACAGGGAGTACAACACGATCCCGTGACAAAGTACCACACAGTTAATGGTGAAACATATATTTGTGTTGTCCATTATTAACAGAAGTGTCGTGTGTGTGTGTGCGTGTTTTTTGTCTTGCAGAAGAGAGATGAAGTACAGATGGACTTACAAAAAGAGGAAAGGAGGACCCCAAAATTTGACGACAAGATCAAAACAGAGCAGGTATCGTAGGCTACAATTCTGAATATGCAATGGCTAGAAAAAACAAACAAACAAGATTTGTGTGGTGTGCCTTTGTTTAGAATGTCTGATCTACTCAATTACTAAAAGACCAGAAAGCCCTATGTTCATTCTAGGGTACATGTGACTGTGTGTAGCACAGAAACCACAGATTGACATACTAGTTGATTTTCCCAGTATCGGACTTCAGATGTTTCTTCACAGAGTTACTCTCTGTATATTCACAGTTGAAATAAAGAAACATGAGTATTTTTTTTACAACTTCTTTCCAGTCTGAGGTTGGTTTTCGTCGTTTTCAATCCATGAGGTACTGGTATGTAAGAGTGAGCTTGAAAAGCCTAAGTAGGCTCTGAACCCAGACAGCATTTTTGGCCTCCGAGGCGATTACACTACGGTTTCTCCACGCTCAACCTGCGCTGTAGGCGATAGCGCCACGATGATATACGACTCTGCCACGTTGTTGCCGCGTTTCAAGGCCGACGAGACGCGCTGGTTCTGCGATCGAACAGACTGTGTTGCGATATTCGTACGCTTATCAAGACCTCGGTACAACAGTGATACGATCGGAGCGACAGTGATACGTTTACGCCGGGCTCATGCTACGATCTCAAGCGATTGGGGTGTGTTTCATGATTGAATTTCTTCAAGCAGATGTCAGTGTCAAATTAACATGGATATGCAGAATATGGTTCTACCCCTACGTCTTAGCATTCTAGAACACACCAGATAGAACATGATGTGAAATTGCACTATTAGTTACGTCATCCATTCAATTAAAAGGGTAAAACGTGTATAATATTAAAGAACCGGCTTACGAGCAAACTACAAATCGTATCCTACAATGAGACAATTATGAGGATATATTTGAAAAGATTACAACTTAATTACTTTCATTGTCTTGCAATGGTATATGACAAACAATTATTTAATAAAAAGAGCAGATTCGTACCGAGTGTAGGTGGAAAAATGAATTTTATGTTTTTCTCCATGTCCACCTTCCTGGCCTGTGCATCACATTCTATCGTTCATGGTTGGTTCCTGTTACGTAATACTCTACAAGTGGTAATTTTCATGGGCGATGGGAGCCGCTTTTGATGCGCTTGAGTTACGCTTTGCGCGATGCTACCCCGTCAAAGCTACGAATGTGGCGCTTTTAAATGCGCTCGTGAGGCGATGGTGATACGCTCTAAAACCACGGCGATCGGTCGCGACCTCGCTACGGAAGTTTTGGACATGTTCAAAACTTCCGTAGCGAGGTCGCCGACCATGTCGATGGTGGCGATCCTCCGCACTTCTGAACCGCTCAAGATACGATGGAGAAGATTTAAGGGTCCCCTCATACCTGAGCGAATTGCCTGAAATATGACTTGCGATGGCTGGCGAAAGGCATTTTTGGAAAAATCGTTTTCAATGGTAATTGATAGTAAATCATATTTATACTTCGTGTTTGGGTTCGTACACCTTCTGAACTAACAGTTGCGATTATTCAAATTCGCACGGGATTTTTGAACATATTCAAAATTTCCCTACGAATTGAAAAATCGTCTGTCATTTTCATCTCTTATTTAGTCTGCCGTAATCGTTCGTTTATCGTTCGTGTGCTATTGTCACGCATAGTCCCTCATCGCGCTTTTGCCAAGGTGGACCGATCTCGAAAGAACCCTAAACGAAGCAACACGATGACTAAATATGACTTGCGCATAGAAACGAAGATATTATTTTACTATACTATAACGTATTTTCGCTTGCCATCTCCTATGCGAAGGGAAACTAAGATTGACTTTTACTAAATTTGAAAGGCGATGCATACACGAAGGCAAGTCTAAGAGATACTATGACAAACTATGGATTGCGAAGTGATACGAGCGAATGACCTGACGAAAACATTGGCGAATGCTGAGCTGCTCTCTGTGACCGGCCACTCACCACGCTACTCACATATAAACATTCCACCCGAAAGTTTCAAAGTTCCTTCAGAAAAATGGAAGATGCGGCCCACCTCAGAGTCCAGTATTTACTCGCAATGGCTCAGAATAAAGTTATACGTCAGCAGCTGAACCTACACCAGTTCATCAGAGGCCGCTTCAGATGGAGACGAGGCTTCAAACAACGTCGTATCTGGAGAAGGACGTGGCTGAACCCTGCCAGAAGAAGGGCTTTTCGGATCTACGACCAGCTGTTGGTTGAGCTCCGAAGAGAAGACCCTTCGACTTTCAAGATATTTCTCTGCATGCCCCCTGAACTCTACGATGAAATCCTGGAGAGGGTCAGAGGAAGAATCAGGAGGCAGTATACCTGGTACAGGGAGCCGCTGGAAGAAGATCTCAAGTTGGCAGCTACTCTCCGTCATCTTGCATCTGACACCAAGTACTCCGACATGCAGTATGGGTGGAGAGTGCCTGAAAACACCCTATCTGTAGTGGTGAGGGAAGTGTGTCAGGCCATATGTGACGAGTATGCAGCTGAAGTCATGACAGCCCATTCAACCCCTGATGAATGGAGACAACTTGTTGTTGGATTCTACAAGCGGTGGAATTTTCCCCACTGAGTGGCAGCTATTGATGGCAAGCATGTGGCCATCAGAAAGCCTCCTCTGTCTGGCTCGCTAAAGTCGCTATACTACAACTACAAGGGATTTTTTTAGCATAATCCTGTTGGCTATAGTGGACAGTGACTACAAATTTGTCTGGTGCGATGTTGGTGGTAGGTATGATACAATAGGGGAAAGGGGGTAGGTCGAGTCAATTTAGGGGTACGTCAGATTTGTTATCACCTCACCTCCATTGTTACTGTTTCAATATTTATTTTTTGCTAAAATGATAGCAACTGGGGCAATTCATCTCAGTTTTTGATTGATACCCCTTTTCTTCTTCAAAAACGTGCTTTAAGAATAATTAATAATGTTGGATATTTATTTCACACAAATGATCTTTTGTGTAGAAGCAAAAATCTGAAATGTTGGTATTTTCATGTATAAATCTTAAATTGATGAGCTTCCTCACATTTTTGCACATATGTTCATAAGAAATAACTCTCTTCATAATCTACCCAACTCGTCATCGTGATGACTATCACCTTCCACGTACTCGCACAATTTTTGGGAAAAAAAAAAACATTAATGTTTGCAGTGCCAAAATACTGGAATCTTCCGACTATGGTTGTGAGCATTCTGAGGTTGTGGATTTCTTCCCGGTTGATGCAGTCTTTCGTGCGTTCCCTCTGCCTTTGCCTCTTCTTTTCATGTTGCGTGGATGATTTCTCTGGCCGCACTGAAATCTGGACGGACCTGGTCGCTTTTATACTCCCCAAGGAGCGCACACACACGTACGAGAACGTCTGATCTACTCTTTCGTCTTCGTTTCTAATCGCACGCCGTATCAAACCATTGCTCATTGTTCGTTCGTCTTATCGGGTCATATCAACCCTTCGCTCGCCTTCGGCCGCAATTTACTCAAAGAAGTGAACCGAAAAATCGTTATACTTCGCATGTCATATTTATCCTTCGCTTACCGTTCGTTAATCATATTTGACTTTAGTTTATAATCGGATGATTTGAAGGCAATTTTATTTGAAATCGTTGAATTCGCGCGCATTTCGTGCGTTTTTCCCATTCGTCCCCCTTCGTTCCCCTACATTCGCTCAGGTGTGAGGGGGCTTTAAAGCGATCAAGCCACGATCCTCCGCGCTTTGTCGATTTTTGATGATCGTAGCGGAATCGCCGTCTAGTGAGATGGGGGTATAACGAGGATCAAACCACATTTTGTTTCTGGCACACACAGTAACCCAAGTATTGATAATATACAATTATAAAATACACTTTTCATGAATACGCTTCATGAAATGCCCCCTCCCCACCTCCTGATCTTGATCACACAAAGGGGTGAAGTAAATGGACATCTGACAGCCATTAAGTGCACTCACAATAGCCTTGGTGTAACAATTGCGAAAACATCATCTCGAGATAATGTCTGTGACCTCCTGACTCGCGAAAATATCTGTATGTAAAAAATAACAGTTTTTACATTACCTTCAAGTTCCTTTCTATGCGATCTGGCAGTATAAAATGAATACAATACTCAACAGCATGTTAGCAAAGTAGACCTGACCTAAATGGGCTTAACTTGTATGTGTTTTCATCATGTGAAAGCAAGAAATGGTCATCACACCGATGTTGCTTTAAACGTTTCTTGGCAGGCCAAAGTATTGGAGGCAGAAGAGAAGTTTACCAAACTCCAGAACCAGATTGAGGATTTGGGACGGAGGATGGAAGATCTGACGCCAAAACACGACACTACCTTAGCCAACAAACTCACTCTCAAGAAGACTACTAAGGGCTTTGAGGTGAGCACTACCGACAGGAGATTCTGAGGCCTTAAAGTTTGAGAAGATGAAAAACAAATACTCATTTTGTCTGACAATTGTCTGAGAGTGTGTCTTGAAGGATTCTTAGGATGTTGGGTCTCTCTTCAACTCACTTTAAGCGTCTTCTTCTGAATTGAAGTGATAATTAGTATCACCTGAAATCACACACACAAACATTCCATCTTCTTGCACCCTTTGCTGGCTCAGTTCTGCTTAGATAGTAAGAAATATGACATGAGTAACCTTTTGATGTCATCTTAGCATTTACTAAGTTTCTTGTCTTTGCTAGCTGCGAGGGCATCTTTGTGGAAGGGGATTGAGCCCCAACTCTCCCACTGGTTTGTGCAAAACATGCAAAATCGTTTATGGGTCAATAATTATCAAAAACACCCTTTTTCATGATAATCATCATTGCTAATCTCTTCTCTCACTCAATAATTTTATGATAAAGAAGCAATATATATACACCAGGTATATATATTTTTTCAAAAACATAACACGTGATCTCTTTACAGTATATACCACTTTTGTGAGACCAGTGTTGGAGTACGCCGTGCCAGTGTGGTCTAGTGGCCTTACAGAGCGGCAACTCCATGTAATCGAGCAAATTTTAAAAAGAGAACATTTCGCATCATTCTTGGGAACACATTTACCCGATACCTGTATTCTGAATCGTTGGTAGAGTTCAACCTGTCATCCTTGGTCGACCGCCGACAGTAGATATGTACAGTGTACATGTACCACTTTTTTCCCAAATCATTGCAACGCCTAACATCCAAACTGCATCATCTCCTACCACCCATGAAAACCCATGATCACAACACTAGGAGCGGCATCCAACGCTCAGAGCCCCGATGTAGGAAGCTGTCCGATACCACACTTTACACGCATTTTGAATTCAGCAAGAGTTTACTATGTGTAAGATTATACATCTATATTATGTTATGTTATGGATTTCACAGGAGGGCTTCCCATACCAACAGCATTAATCTTCATGGTTATGCAGTGATTTGAGTTTATTCATGATGCAATAATTTCATAACATATACTCTTTTCCTTATTTCTTTTTTTCTTTCTCCTTTTTGTTCTTTCTCTTTGATCACGGCAAATCTCTTGTATGGGTGTAATTATAGTGAGGTTTGTTTGATAGTTTTATTTGTCTTAATCAGTTTTGTATAATTAGTTTTTTTTTGTGTGTGTGCGTGTTAAAAAGGATGGTGTATCTCATATGAATTTGATGATATCATAGCACATGTAGGATATTAAAGGGGAATAGAGATGGACACCTGTCATGTTTATTTTTCATGTATACTGTGCTTTTTGTGTAACTGATAGATATATAATATACACGGGTTATAATATTACCTTGTACACATGTAATAGTGGTATCCTCATTGACTTTGATCATGGGCTGTGTATCTTTTTGATATTTATGATTCTGTATATAATATAGAAAATATTTTTACTGTTGTACATACGCAAGCATTAGAAGTATTACCATATTGGGTGATATATAATGATTTAAATTTTGATAGGGAAATTGATGTTATTATATACAAATGATGCACAGGAAGGAGTGTGTTAGTGAAGGTCTGCCCCCCCCCCCCCCCCACGGAAGAAAGCAGTAGCTGCATAGCTGCTGAGCTGGTATGCGATTTTGTGTTTTTTGGCAGATTCTTTAAAAACACAGAAACATTCAAAAATAATTTTGTGGTTTGATTATGCACCATACCTAGTTGTCTAACAATACCTAGGAAAAAATTATGTTTCCGTTATAGGAAAATGTAGTTACTGCGGTGACTCACCCTTGATTCTGGGTAGTTTCCCCACGGAAAAAAAGCAGTAACTGCAGACGGCCAGGAATCTGCTGTTTTCCCCATGGAAAAAAGCAGTAACTGCACATGTCACATGACCATAGGAGGAGAATTGTTACCACCACCAGCTTATAAAGTTTTTCTACTTTCTGGTTAGTCCAGATCTATAAGATCTAGGACCTAACGTTAGACCTAGACTAGGTCTTGTCGATTGAATGACATTCTGTGTAACAATAAGGTAATTGAAGTTGAACTTTGAAGTGCCCCGCCTGGCCCCTAACACATGACCCTGGACTAACGTTAGACAATAAAGTATCAAGTCTCTTCGTCTTAGATCTTAGTCGAACTCTGACGTTACACTTAAGCTAGACTACAAATCTATGCCCAATGTTAGTGCTAGACCTAGATCTAACGTTAGATTAGGGCATAGGCCTAGAAAATACTGACATTTTGTCTAAAAACAGTTAACACTACTCTGTAACGTTAGATCTGGTACGCGGAAACTTTAGGGCCTACATCTAACGCTAGACTAACATTAGTGTATTAATACTAGTGCTCATCTCCCTTCAATATATTTTCAGCTCACCTAGATTTTCTGGTTCTGGCCAAAGCCATGGCTACCATGACTTTTCCTCTGCAATTCATGATAGATTTGCAGGCATGCCTGGACCGCAGAAACTGTGTGACTGCCTGGTTAGCACTGGCATGATCACTAGCTCAGACGTGTACCAGACCTGCAAACGTGTATGGTAGGTGTGCAACCCACCGACCGGGTCCATAACGACCGTCCGCGCATTATAATGGCATTGCGCGTACAGAAAGAAAATGTACGCATGGGACTACGCGCAACGGTGTTCGATTCTTCACTGGGTTACGCTACCGAGTAAAATGAGGCGAAAACAAATAAGTATTCCCTCTAAATCAACGAAATTTAGCAAAATCGAATAAGATTTATCGTGTAACTACATATAACTAGGCCGGCAGTGGCCTACCTTTGCTGACTCGTTGTTAGATGTAGAGTATCCTTCCGTAATAAATTTGATGATTTTGACCGCAAAATTGTCACCGCCGCTTGTACGATCATGCACACACGTTACACATACACATGACATAATTATTTTGTCGCCCGCTACGACCGTACGAGTTGAAGCAGAAACGAGAAATGAATGTGAAAAAGCAAACCGACTCATCTAATTTATTTCAATTACGATGAAAAGTTTCCTAATGAAAATCAATTCAAATTCATCAAACAGTCCTTCAAAAGTAATATCGAAGGATTCAAAATATATTCAAATATTATTGGGGAAAAATGACGGCTAGAAAAAAACAGCGGCCTGTCGAAAAAACGCATTTAAGTGCCCTTTATACGTATTGTCAGGGTGGTCGGTTGAAATGAGCAGGGCAACTGAGTGCGGAAAAAATGACACCCCACGCGTTCGAAGCCGCCATCTAGAGCGTGTACCTCAGATCGCATTTTCAGTGCGCGCTTGTGAATCCGGAGTATTTTCTCCACACGTGAGTAAAATTTCAGGCAAATTGTGAGATTTTTCACGTTTCTATTGATAGAAAAACGTTAGGTGGCCGGTATTATGAACACCCAACCATACTGTGCAAGTGATGACTGTGATGTAATGCAGTGTTAGCTAGGCTATGAAAATCCAGGACTGATTTCCTTATTTACGAGATAAATCTATGTACCCACCTATTTTGCTAGTCACTGACTACGCACGCCAAACGAGCAAGTTTTAACACAGAACCAAGAAGAGTGCACACCCCACCCCCCTGACTCCCCACCCTGACTCCCCCACTTGCGCCGTCCGCGGGCGCCCTCTTCCTCGAACACTGCCGCAGCCCTCGGGAGTCCCAAGCAGTGGGACATGTTGAGGAGCGGGGATGGTGGGTGGGTCATAGGTGGGTACATAGATTTATCTCGTAAATAAGAAAATCAGTCCTGGATTTTCATAATTTACAGCAATAAATCAATGTACCCACCTATTTTGCTAGACTTACACTGATAACGTCTGGGGGGCATGTCCCTCTGGGAGGAAGGGTCCACCAGGAGTCAGGCAACACTTCCTGCGGCGGTCAGCACTGCAGAGGCGAAGGATTCCTCCCCGGCTGGGATGTCCCGCAGGTAGTGAGAGATAAAGGAGTTGGAAGAGCGCCAGTATGCTGCTTTCTGGATCTCCGCTAGGGGCACCCCTTGAAAAAGTGCCCAGGAAGTGCTAATGCCATGCGTATCATGGGCCCGGGGGGTAGCTCCTGGTACTAAGGCTTCTGTACCACCGGCCTGGATGGCTTCCACAATCCAACGGGAAATGGTATCTCGCGATGCTGGTGTGTAGGGCTCGCGTGTAATAATGAATAACTGGTCGTCCTTGCGTAAACTCTTGGTCCTATCGAGGTACCATTTCAAGGCTCTGACCGGACACCAAAACTTGTCTTCTGCGATAGAGGACAGTTCCGAGAGAGGGCTAATAAAAATCTCCACTGGACCTGAGGAGGCCGTTTGATTTTTAGCTATGTAGGTAGCCCTGGGAATGAGGCGTACCCCACGCCTCTCCCACCTGATATGACCTGGGGTAAGACAGAGGGCATGTAGCGCACTGCGCCTCTGGCCTGAAGCAATTGCTATCAAGGAGGCTGTCTTCATACTAAGGTGGTGTAAGGAAGATGTGTCCATGGGTTCGAAGGGTGGTCTGGCCAATGCATCTAAGACGCGGGGCAAGCTCCAGGCGGGGACCAACTTGGTCATGGGGGGTCTTTTCAAGAAAAAGGAGCGGAGCAACTTACTAAGATATGGTGAAGAGGAAATTCCTGACCCATCTGGAAAACCTGAGTGTATTGCTGCGATGGCTGAACGATAGCCCCTAATGGTAGAGAGAGCCCTTTTCTTGTCAAAGAGAGAGATAAGGAAGTCAGCCACGCATCCTAAAGGGGCTGTACGGGTTTCTACACCCCTAGACTCGCACCACTCCGAAAAGGCAGCAAGGCGTGAATTGTAGATCTCCCTAGTGGAGTCCCGGCGGCTCTGCATGACAAATTCTGCTGCCCGGTCTGAAAGGCCCGATTGTCTGGCCGATTCCCCGATAGCGGCCAAGCCGTTTAATGAAGTGAGGCTGGACGTTGATGTAGGATTCCCGTGATCGGATTGAACCACTAGATCTGGTCGAAGGGGGAGACTCATCGGACGACTTGCAAGGAGATCGAATAGCTCCAGGAACCATGGTCTCCTGGGCCAACAAGGGGCCACCAGGAGTACCACTGCTCTGTCCTCCCTGATTTTCCGTAGGACGCGAGGAATTAGGGCTATCGGATGAAAGGCATAAGCTTGGATTCCCCTCCAGCTGATAGAGAAAGCATCCAGGGGCCATGCTCCGGGGTCCTGTACCCGGGAGCAGTAAAGAGGGAGCTGGTGGTTGAGGGCCGAGGCAAATAAGTCCACTCGAAGAGGGCCCATCGTCCTCTGGATGAGGGACATGACCTCTGGGTGGAGCATCCACTCGGAGGGTAAACAGCGTCCCCGGGAAAGGAAATCTGCAATCAGGTTGTCCTGTCCTGGGAGATAGGAGGCGATTGGCGTGATGTCCCTGTGGCGACACCACCTCCAAAACTGTGCCGCTAAACTGCTGAGGTTCGTTGAGCAGGTACCTCCCTGTTTATTTATGTATGCAGCTACCGTAACATTGTCTTTGCGTATCAGTACAGTGCGTCCCCTTAAGAGGGGGAGGAACTGCTGTAATGAAAGCTGCACTGCTTGAAACTCCAGGACATTGATGTGTCTTATAGCAGCTCTGTGAGACCACCTCCCGGCTACCATGTTGCCCTGACAGTGGCCCCCCAGCCCTGCAAGGATGCATCCGTGGTGACAGTGACAGACGGCTGTGGTACCCGCAGGGGTTTTCCCTGGCTGAGAAAACTGAAGTCTGTCCATCTGGCTAAAAGTAGCTTGATGCCCGCTGGAATTGGGATCTGGCTGGATAGAGGGTCCCTGCTTGGACGATAATGCCGCAGCAGGTGGTGTTGAAAGGGCCTCATGAACAGCCTGCAGTCTGGTAGGACATCTACCAGGCTGGCCAGGTATCCCACAAATTGGAGGAACTTCCTGGCTGAGGTCCTGCGAGTCCTCCGCAAAGTTGCTGCTGCCCGGCGGATTTTCTGAATCCTGTCTGGGCTGGGGCGGGCGAGCTGGTTTCGCATGTCTATCTCCGCTCCCAGAAAAATGGGGGTATGAGTCGGAGATAGTTCTGACTTGTCCCAGTTTATTATGAAGCCCAGCGCCTGCACAGTCTGGACCAGGATTAGGACCTGGGCTGCAAGGAGTTGCTCTGAGTTTGCTACGAGGGGCCAATCGTCCAGGTAGCAAAATAGGCGGAGCCCGCGTCCTCTCAGGTATGCTGCTACCTCCGACACTAGTCGTGTGAACACCCGTGGGGCTGGTTTCAGGCCGAAGGGCAGGACCCGATAACGGTAAGTCTTGCCGTTTACCGAAAATCCCAGGAGGTCCCAAGAGTATGGATGAATGGGAACATGGAGGTAGGCATCTCTCAGATCCAATGAGACCGCAAGATCGTTGGGTCTGAGTAGGGGAAGGATCGTGGATAATGTTTCCATGCGGAAGGATGCCGATGGAATGAAGGTATTTATCCTCTTTAAATTGAGGATCATTCTGAAATTTCCGGAGCGCTTGGGAATTATGAATACAGGGGAGAGGCAGAGATGGGTATGATCTCTCACCCTTTCTATGGCCCCTTTTATCAGCAGGGCTGTGATCTCTGTCGCAAGCAGCTGGCGGGTAGGGGCCCCTGTAGGTGGGGTGCGTCTTCTGATAGCTCGCCTGGGAGCGGGCCGGTTAGAGCAATGGAGAAGCCGTCGCGCACGATGGAGAGCACGTAGGCGTCTGATGTGAGGGTTCTCCATGCTGATAGGAAGAAATGAAGACGCCCCCCACCCCCACAGGGGGGACAAGCGCTCGGGGAAATCCGTCAAAAACGGCGTCCGCCCTTGGCGGACTTGCGGGTATCACCCCGCCGTTTGTCACCAGCAGCTCGTCCGCCACGTGACCGATCTTGTCGGGCTGATTGGGCGGAGCTGGGTGCTGGTACCGTCACCGTGACACGGCGCTGGGATTGCGCGGTATGCCCTCCCGCAGTCGGGGGACGAAAGGTCTCCTTCCGAGGTAGGGGGGTATGCCCCTGTCTGGGCTGCTTTAACTGTTGTGCTATCTCAGCCGCTTGTTTGTGGCTGGCTACCTCCCTCTCGATTACCTGAGCAAGTTGTCCGGCAAAGAGGAGGGGGCCACGGCAAGAGAGGCCCTGGGTGAGGGTGGGGACATCCCCCTTCTTTACACCCAAACTTTGCAGAGTCATCTCGCGGCGGCGATGGGTAGTATATACCGTGGCCTGAGATAACTGGGACCATTGCAGTCCTGTGAGGGAGAGGAGTAAGTCATCTATGACTGCTCTGTCCCCTTCGGATACCCCAAGTTCCTGTGCACGGGCATTGAGCCCAATGAGGGCACCCATATAGGCCGTAAGCCGCATGCCCGAGCGTACCATGGTGGACATGGCCGCCCAGCGGGCATCCTCCTCCCTGAATGAGCGGGAGCGCAAGGGGTTCCCCTACCGCTAGCGTGTCAGGGGAAAGTTTCTCCGCTAAGAAGGATTGAAAATCCTCCGCCTGGAAGGTGAAGGCCTTGCCCAGGGCTGTACCGGACTTTTGTGGGGGTTGCCCGGCAATGCGGTCAAACTCTCCTTTGAAATCGGCAGTCAGGGGAATGCCTGTGGGCGGGGCTTGTTGCCTAAAGAACAGTGAAGCCCGCGATTCCTCCTGCTCTGCTTGTTTGTAAGTATCGGGCAGGTATTTGTGCAGCAAGGTATGGGCTTCAGTGCCCATCCACTGAAGGGTAGGGGGGTCCTGGGCCTCCGTGGGTGTGGGGGACGGGGCCCTCGAGCTGCTTGAAAGGCAGGACACCGAATCGGTGTCGTCCCATGCTCGGTCGGGAGAGGCCATGACGTCAAAAGGCGGGTCCACATACAAGGGAGTGGTACTAGCCTGGTACGTCTCCTCCCCGGGGGGCGCACCCTGCGCCGCCGGAGGATGAGATGGCCTGTGCGGTGGCGCTGGCGGCGATATGATAGCCGCGGGCCCAGTGGCAGGGTTTCCTGTGCAAGGCGGGTTGCCGTTCGCCCCAGTGGGTGGCGTTAAAGACCAGCCCTGGTGGGCGGCAAATGCCTGAAGCATGCCCATAAGTTTGCCTTCCGAAGGGACAGCTGTCGGGCGATCTTTGCCGGACTTGTTGTCCTTCTTCCTTTTCTTAGCTTTCTTATCCTCTCTCTCATAGGAAGGAGAGGCTTCTGCTACCCGCTTTAAGCCGCGGGAGGAAGGCTGGGCTGGTAGCGGGTCGAGGTTGTGGGTCAGAAGCGGGAGGGGGGACAATTCCCCAGGGTCCTGAGCCACCGTCGGTCCGTGGCAACCACAAAAGATTGCCCGGCCCCCGGCGCTGCAGGCCGAGCTCGCTCCTCAAGAGGTGACGCAGAAACCACCGCTGGCTGGGAGGAAAGATCGGCTGCGCAAACCAGGGGGGCGGGGGACAGAACCCCTGCCGCCTGGGATGCGCTCCAGCCCGTAACGGGCGCAGAAGCCCGCCCGGCCACTGGCTGTGCATGCCCCGCCGGCTCCCCAAGCGGAGGCGTAAAAACCCCCGCTGGTTGGGAGCGCGGCGTCATCCCCTCGCCCTGGCCGGAGCCACTGACGGGGCGAAACCCGCCTGGGATGGCCTGGGCACCCTGGTCGTTGGCTGGCGGAACAGCCACAGGGCTTGGGGAAGTCGACTCGGGCGAAGGCCCGGCCGATGGGCGCCATGGACGACCCGAACCATTATGAAACTGTCTCCGAAGAGGAGCTCATAATGTTTCCAATTTTTGTGACCTAGAAACATACGCCTTGAAAAAGGCGGTTGGGTTATATAGACTGTTCTAACTAAAGTCAAGTAATCTCGAAACAAAGATATGAGAACTTACAGGACTTACCCTGATGCTATAGGCCACAGGATATGCACTCACGTCCCGACACGAACGTCTGCAGTCACGCAGAAAGGATCAGGAGCCGGCGCATGCACGGCGCGCGATATGCAAAAATCCCGCAGTGAAACACGTACGCGGGACTATACCGTGTCGGTACTGAACAAGGAGGTTACGATAGTACAATAAAATCGTCTAAAATCCCTCGAATATTTAGGTTCTCAGATCAAAAAAGGTTACAAAATTATATAGAACACAATGAAATTTGTAACACTAGAGAAAATGAAGATAGTGATACTCTGAAAGTTACGATGGAAGGGGATGAATTCCCCGTCCAAGGAACTTAGCTGCTACGTCTAGGCTGCGAGCAAAAAAGAGGAAGAGGGCGCCCGCGGACGGCGCAAGTGGGGGAGTCAGGGTGGGGAGTCGGGGGGGGGGGGTGGGGTGTGCACTCTACTTGGTTCTGTGTTAAAACTTGCTCGTTTGGCGTGCGTAGTCAGTGACTAGCAAAATAGGTGGGTACATTGATTTATTGCTGTAAATTAGTACTGTATGCTGCAGAATTTATGCGCATGCAGCTAGCTGCACGCGTATTCTGCACTCTGAGCGCACTGAGTCTGCCAGGTTTGCTAGTCTCCAGAAAGAAACTTTTTCTACAACTTGTCATATGATTCCCTCCGGGCAGAGTCAAGTAACTGGTGAAACAATCTTTTTATATCTACTCCCCTAAATTATTGAAGAAACTGCTGTTTATATTGTTTTTACAAAATTAGCAGAAAAAAATAAATGGTATTAGGGAAAAAATATACAGGAAGGACTATACAGAGTCTGACTGATTAGACTAAATTGTTAGTTACTGCCTTCTTCTGTGGGTTTTGTTAGTTACTGCTTTCTTCCGTGGGGAAACTTGCAAAGTTGAATCAACTGGATGCAGTTACTGCTTTTTGCAAAAGTGAAAAATTGCATTTTTGGTCACTTTCATTTTTTTTTTGGCAAAACTGACCTATTAACATTGAAGAGCATTGGGTAAATTATTCATTTTTGCAAAAAAGTAAACATTCATAAAAATGTCAGTTACTGCTTTTTTCCGTGGGGGCAGAGGTGCGGCGTACTCGAGAGTATTGACAATGGTGCAACATGCACGAGGCTGCGCCTCGTGCATGTTGCACCATTGTCAATACTCTCGAGTGCGCCGCACCTTCACTTATGCCACGAAATTATCCTGTGCATAATTTGTTTTATAAAATGGGTCTATGAGTTATTTTTCACTTACCAAAAGCTCAGAAATCAAACGTCGACCAAATTCAAGATGAACAGTCAGGGGCGTCACCAGCTTTTTTTTTCAAGGGGGGTGCGTTTTGACACTATGTAACGAGATTTTTTGGACAGACATTTGGAATATAGGAAGCTCTCAATCCCCAGACTATGTAGTGTTTTTTGAGGGAAACCAAGCGGGGAAAGGGCACCGGCGTAGCTAGGATTTCATCTTGGGGGGGGGGGGGGGAGAGGGTGTGGAAGTGCCTGTTGTCCCCCCTCCTCCCACGGTGAGAACTTTTTGCATTTTGATGTTGTAAATGGTGCAATTTGATGCAGGTTTTTGTGTGTTTTTATCGACTTGAAACAGTCCCACTTGTTTAAGGTAGCAGTACATTTTGATGGAAATTGTTGTTGAACAATGTGCCTATCATTTCAATAAATTTCTAATATTGATTCTTACACTGTCATGAACACGACCGAGCCCGAGCAAGCGGAGCGAGGGTGAGGGTGTGGGAGGTTGTGGGGAGGTTGTGGGAGGTTGTGGGGGAGGGTGTGGGAGGGGGCCAACCCCCTCCCTGCACGGCTAGAACTGAAATTGCATTTTGATGTTGTGAATGGTGCAATTTGGTGCATGTTTTTGCTTGTTTTATCGACTTGAAACAGTCCCACTTGTTTAAGGTAGAAATAAACTTTGATGTAGATTATTATTGAACAATATTTGCCTATAAAATAGTATCATCCAAATAAACTTCCTGTTTTGATATTTACACTGAATATCATGAACGCGGCCAGGCAAGAGCGAGCGGAGTGAGCGAGGGGGAGGATGTGGGAGGGAGTGTCCCCCTCCCACGGTGGGCACTTTTTGCATATTGATGTTGTAAATGGTACAATTTGATTCAGGTTTTTTGCGTGTTTCATGGGCTTGAAAAAGTCCCACTTGTTTAAGGTATCAGTACATTTTGAAGTAAATTCTTATTGAACAATTTGCCTATAAATGGTATCATTTAGATATACTTCTAATATTAATTCTTATACACTGATGTCATGAACGAGACCGAGCCCGAGCATGCGAAGCGAGCAAGGGGGGGGGGGGAGGTTGTGGGAGAGAGTTGTCCCCCTATAAATGGATTATAGAATGCCGGTGTGAAACGACAAATTACTGGCAGCAACATCAGGAGAATTGCACGATTGAATGCAAGCGAGCGGAGCGAGCGAGCTTGAAAATTTTGACATTTTACAGTTTAAAAAAAAATGCCGTTTGTAGCTATATTTTTCACTTTGGAATTTAAGGGTGGGGGGGGGGGGCACCGGGCGCAACTGCTTGCAATAACTTTTTATTTATTTATCTATTTATATGTTTTATTTTTACAGGGTGGCTCCATCAGTGGGTTAAACACTGTTGTTCTTGGAGGCCCTGCATGAACACATACATACATACAATTAACACATGATAATCATACAATACCAACATCAAAATCAAATTTGCAGTATCAAATCTGTATATATCTTAATATACTGTATATTGATATATATTAAACTCAAAATCTAACAAACATTATGCAACACATTACATCCTCATATCCTTAAATTTCCCCTACCTCAGAAAGAAAGAAAAAAAAACAGAAAAAAAAACACAACAACAGAACTATATATATACTTGGGCACAGTGGAGTGCCCTCCAAAATTGGGCTGAGAACAAATGTTTAGATGGGGCATGCCTTAAGTTTATTGGTAAACTGTTCCATTCGAGTGCTCCGGTGTATGAAAAAGACATTAGTTCAAGTTCTAGTTACTATTAGCCCGTCAGAGACTGCTGATCTAGTCTGGTAGTTGTGTGTATTACAAACTTTCTGAAACAAGAGTGACAGGTACTCTGGAGCGTCCCCATTTCAGAGTGCCTTACAAACCAGTTTGCACCTTTGAAGCTTCCACCTATCCTCTATCGTGGTCCAGTTTAGTTGACTTAGTACGTAGTCAGTAGATGTACGTGTGTCTACCCCTAAGACTATTCTGGCCATTCGTTTATGTTGTCTCACAATAATATCTTTCGTAGTAGAGGGACATTTTGACCAGGCGATGCTGCAGTAGTCAAACAATGGAAGAACTAAAGAGTTTGCAAGAAGTTTTAGTGAATTCAGAGGTAGGGATTTTTTTCAGACGACTCATCAAACTTAATCTGGAACTTATTTTCTTACTTGTATGATATACATGTTCCTTCCAGTTAAGAGCCGGGTCTAAGTGTACCCCAAGATATTTGTAAGACTTTACTTGCGAGAGTGGCAGCAATATCAGGGGAATGGCATAACAATAACATGTGTGCGAGCGGAGCGAGCGAGCTTAAAAATTATACATTTTACAAAATATGCCGTTTGTAGCCATATATTTTCGCTTTGGAATTTAAGGGATGGGGCGCACCGGACACAACTGCTGGCAATTACTGGCAGCAACATCAGGTGAATGGCATCACGACTAAATGCGAGCTAGCGAAGAGAGCGAGCTTGAAAATTTTGACATATTATTACAGTCCAAAAACTGCCGTTTGTAGCTATATATTTCTCTTTCGAAATAAAGGAAGGCAGGCGCACCGGACGCAAATGCTGGCAATTACTGGCAGCAATATCAGGAGAACGGCATAATCAAATGCGAGCGAGCTTGAAAATTTTGACATTTTACAGTCCAAAAACTGCCGTTTGTAGCTATATTTTTTTGCTTTCGAAATTAAGGGGGGGGGGGATGGCACCGGGCGCAACTGCTGGTAATTGCTGGCAGCAATATCAGGAGAATGGCATAACAATTAAATGCGAGCGAGCTGGAAAATTTTGACATTCACGTTACAGTCCCAAAACTGCCGTTTGTAGCTATATCTTTTTGCTTTCGAAATTAAGGGGGGGGGGCACCGGGCGCAACTGCTGGTAATTACTGGCAGCAATATCAGGAGAATGGCATAACAATTAAATGCGAGCGAGCGGAGCGAGCGAGCTTGAAAATTTTGACATTTTAGAATCCCCAAATTGCCGTTTGTAGCTCAGTATATTTTTTCGCTTTGGAAATTAAGGGGTGGGGTGCACCAGGCGCACCTGTTGGCAAGTACTGGCAGCAACTTCAGGAGAATGGCATTACGATTAAATGCTAGCGAGCTTGGAAATGTTGACATTTTACAGTCCAAAAACTGCCGTTTGTAGCTATATTTTTTCGTTTGAGAAATTAAGGGGGGGGGGGGACGCCCGGTGCGGCCTCCCCCCCCCCTGGATCCGCCACTGGAAGTCAAGGGTGTCGGTTTATGTTCATGATTTGGGGAGGTTTGCCCCCCTCCCCCCTCCGTAGTTACGCCACTGCTTTTGGGTGAAATAATTGGACAGATTTCTAACAAAAAAGCAAGAATTTCATTTCATCGCGGGAATTATGATTATGTGGGATGGGGCAAATGGTGCGCTTGCCTTCCAATATTTTTATGGGGGCAACATTTTTTTTTTCTTTCAAAAGCAAGAAAATCTTCTCATTTATCAATTATTAATCATTAATTGTGGAGGCAAAATTATAATATGCTTGCTCCTCCAATATTTTTATGGAGGCAATTTTTTTTTGGTCAAAAAAAAAATGGTAAGAAGGAAATCTTCTCGTCTCTGGAATTATGGAGGGGTGGGGGGAGCAAAATGATGTACTTGCCCCTCCATTTTTTTGTTATGTGTTTTAAGGCTCGCACTTGGGCTGGCAATATGGATTGGTCAGAAGTAACGTGCATAGACCCGACATACTTGAAAGTAGCACACGTATGCAAACTCGTACGTGCTCCGTACAGCACGGATGTACAGTACGATTGATAAATAGTAAACACTGTATAGAATACCAGTAGATATGATAAAATCCGTGCTGCCAGAGCCAGGGGTGCGAATTGTTTTTGCCCACGAATTTGTTGTCCGTGGTGCAAAAAAAAAAAAAAAAGTATAATTATTTAGCGTCCTGCGTTGAGGTCGCTAGCAGACTGTTGTTGTTTTTTTTTAAGGGGCTGAAGGGGGTGCGTTCGCACCCAACGCACCCCCCCTCCCCCCGTGACGCCCATGAACAGTGAAGTGAACGTCGAAGTGAAGTGAACGTCGAACAAATTCAAGATGGACAGTGAAGTGAAGTGAAGACGTCGAAGTGAAGTGAACGTCGACCAAATTCAAGATGAACAGTGAAGTGAAGTGAAGACTAAACACCAACTCATATACAAGTTCCAATAATAATGTCATTGGCTTAATTGTTGTGGAAGTGCACCTCACAGTTGTGGAAATGGAACTGAGGTGTGCGAACATGAGGCGAGTTCTGTCTTATGGAGACACTCCGATAGTGATACTCGTGAACCCGATTGTCTGTTTGACTCTGCGTCTGAGAACTCTGAATAGAGATGGACATTTCCTCTGACTTTGTTCCATGATAATGACGATTATGTTCTTCACCTGCAACAGTAGATTTAACACTGACATCAGAAAGATCATGTCTTTGATGTTCTACGCTCTTCTTGGACTGTGCTGGTGTTCCTGACGTGCAACAGAGTTTTTTTGACAAGTGACTGCTCGTTTCTCTCTTCCTTTCTACACCAGTTTTGCTGTAATGCTTCAGAGAATTCTCACTATGGTGACCACTGACGGCCATTATGTCCCGCGACTCAAACCCAGCGCTGTCTAGTGAGGTGATGCATGTTGCTCTTCTTACACAATGGTTTGTGTATATTTTACTGCAGCCTGCCGATGCAGAAATTTGTTTCATTTTGTTGGCAATGGAATTAACGCCAATAGGACAGTTACAATACTATGGTTCTCCTTCATGTTCAGGCACTTTACTTTTCGGTTTCTGCCACAGGAAAGGGCAGTTGTCATTCAGTTTCGATACATAAGTCAGGTAAGACTTCAGAGGGCATTTTTTACTTGTCGGAACCTCAAACATCAATCCCATGGATGATTAATCCTCGTTTTCACGACGATTTTTGGTTAAACAGTCTCTCTTTCTCAAGTAACGGCGTCCATTCTCGTCGGTTTGTACGGAAAAATCTGAAGGCTTCATTGAACGAATGTTTTCTCGCCCGCGGTTGCAAAAATACATCATTAAATCAACGAACACCTTGTTTGTAACCCCGCAGGTGTATTACAGTTGAGGTCCTCACAATTCTGATTTTTTTTTTCATGTCACCAGGTGAAATCGCTTCTTTGTATTTAACATCTGCCTTCCCCTCTCTCTTGAGCTTTACAAGAACTGCCTTGTAAACTCGTGCGCATGGCAGATTGTCGTTAGCGCGCTTCCGTGCGCATGGCAGATTGTTGTTAGCGCACTTCCGTGCGCATGGCAGAATGTTGTTAACCCTATGCGCACTCCCACACCCTAACGACAATCTGCCATGCGCACTCCCACACTGTAACGACAATCTGCTAGGCGCAGGGAAGCGCGCTAACGACAATCTGCCATGCGCACGACGTATTGCTTTGCGGAAATGTGCTTTTGTCACAAATGTCAAAACCTTGTTCGTCTAGATAGTGACGATGTACTGCATACCTGATTGTCTGAATATTACGTTTGCTGAAAGATGTGCCGTCCTCCTTCCTTGCCCCAGCGTAAAATTTTGACAGTAGCTGATCCAAATTTTCACGGGAAATATCCAGAGGCGTCACCAGCTTTTTTCCAAGGGGGGTGCGTTTGGACACTAAATGTAACCTTTGAGATTTTTTTAAACTAGATTTGTTGGTTCATGTACATTTACATATATACAATACATTGTACATAATGTGATTGTATGCATACACGAATCTTCGCTATGAAGGACTATACGGGGGTACATTATGTGACGGTGTGAGATCCTCGGCGAAAGAGCGACATTTTGACATTTTACAGCCCCCAAACTGCCGTTTGCAGGTATATTTTTTCGCTTTGGAAATTAAGGGGGGCACTGGGCCCAACTGCTGCAATACTGGCAGTAACATCAGGAGAATGGCATAACGATTAAATGCGAGCGAGAGAAGCGAGCGAGCTTGAAAATTTTGACATATTTTAGTCCCCAAACTGCCATTTGTAGCTATATTTTTCGCTTTGGAAATTAAGGGGAGCACTGGGCGCAACTGCTGGAAATTACTGGCAGCAACATCAGGAGAATAGCCTGACATAACAATCAAATGCGAGCGAGCTTGAAATTTTGACATTTTACAGTCCAAGAACTGCCGTTTGGTACCTATATTTTTTCGCTTTGGAAATTAAGAGGAGGGGCGCAACGGGCGCAACTGCTGCCAATTACTGGCAACAACATAAGGAGAATGGCATAGCGATTGAATGCGAGCGAGTAAAGCGAGCGAGCTTGAAAATTTTGACATTTTACAGGCAAAAAACTGCCGCTCGTAGCTATATTTTTTCGCTTTGGAAATTAAAAAGGGGGGGGGGGTGCACCGGACGCAACTGCTGGAAATTACTGGCAGTAACGTCAGGAGAATGGCATTACGATTAAATGCGAGCGAGCGAAGCGAGTGAGCTTGAAAATTTTGACATATTTTAGTCCCAAAACTGCCATTTGTAGCTATATTTTTCGCTTTGGAAATTAAGGGGGTCACTGGGCGCAACTGCTGGAAATTACAGGCAGCAACATCGGGAGAGTAACATAACAATTAGATGCGAGCGAGCTTGAAAATTTTGACATTTACAGTCCAAAAACTGCCGTTTGGTACCTATGTTTTTAGGTTTGAAAATTAAGGGGAGGGGCGCAACGGGCGCAACTGCTGCCAATTATTGCCAATAGCATAAGGAGAATGGTATAACGATTGAATGCGAGCGAGTGAAGCGAGCGAGCTTGACAATTTTGACATTTTACAGTAAAAAAACTGCCGCTCGTAGCTTTATTTTTTTGCTTTGGAAATTACGGGGGGGGGGGGCCGCACCGGACGCAACTACTATATAGCAATTACTGGCAGGGCGAGTAACATCATTACAATGGCATAACGATTAAATGCGAGCGAGCTTGAAAATTTTGACATTTCTACTATCTAAAAACTGCCGTTTGTAGCTATATTTTTTCGCTTTGGAAATTAAGGGGGCGCACCGGGAGCAACTATATATACTAGCAATTACTGGCAGTAACGTAATTAGAATGGCATAGTGATTAAATGCGAGCGAGCGGAACGAGCGAGCTAGACAATTTTAACATTTTACAGTAAAAAAACTGCCGTTTACACGTAGCTATATTTTTTCGCTTTGGAAATTAAGAGGGGGTGGGGGCGCCCGGTGCGCCCCCCTCCCTGGATCCGCCGCTGGTATATAGTCAATGATGTCGGTTTATGTTCATGATGGGGGGGGGGGGGGGGTATGATCATCGAGGGGGGCGTCGAAGTGACCAAGCAACTGAAAGATGTCCAAAATCTGCACTTCAGAGCATCCCCTAATTGTGTTGGATTGTGTGTGTGTACTGTATGTGTTTATACATGTACATGGGAAAGTTTGGAAACAACCTATGTAATAGGTCAAGTCTTATTATTGGCAATGCAAGGCATTTTGATATAGACTAGCATACTGGACTAGTATGTAAAGCAACACTGCAGAACTGATCTAGCTTTGATACGCTGCGCACATCTTGATTATATTCAGAATGCCAACGAGGAATCACCCTGAATCAGTATCTTTTGTCGGCTCCGGGCTTTTTGAACAATGTTTCACACTATACACCAGGTCCTCTTTAATTATGGTTAAAAGAAATCTTAGAAAAATATCATATTTCGTGATCACCTTTTCATGTCGATTTCAAAAGCAGTTTACTATCCCTTGAATTTTTGTTCTGGTAAGTTTTTTGTTTTGTTTTGTTGTTGTTAATCTTTTTTACCAGCGGATTGGGGGGGGGGGGGGGGCACGTGCCCCCCATGCCGCCGCCGCCCCCCCCCCCCCGTAGTTACGCCACTGAGTATCCCCCTCTCACGCGACGGAGCTTTTGCATTTTCAGAATTGAAATTCAATAATCCGTTGTACATGAGTGAAATACCGTGCGGATACAGTAGGCCTACAGTCGATAGATAGTAAACACGGTAAAGGAAAATCAGTGCTGCCAGAGCCCGGGGTGCGATTTTTTTTTTGTTTCGTTTTGTTTTGTTTTTTGTCTCTGGTGAAAAAAAAAATCATACAAATTACATATAATAAAAAACAATTATATTTAGCGTCCGGCGTTAATTTTTTTTTTTTTTTTTTTTTTAGGGCCTTTTTTTTAAGGTTCTGAAGGGGGGTGCGTTCGCACCTAGCGCAACCCCCCTGGTGACGCCCATGAATATCAGTCAATGAAGTCTTGGTAAATTTCACAAAGGCCTCAAATCTTTGCCATCCGAATTTCAGAGACCGCTTCGTGCTCGCCGAATCAGTTCCATTGATTAATTCATCCAATTCCTCGTCATTCAACAGTTCAAACTGCGCCTGAAACGGATCCGAGCTGGAGGCAGCCATTTTTTCGTTCGTTTCGCTGGCAATCGATATCGCGATATCGAACCTCTGGACTTCGCATATTTAGCATTGCATGCATTCTGCAATTCAAAGGGGCCGCGCGCACAGACGATCGGCAATTTACCATAGGATAACACAGGCAGTGCAATGGTACTAAAATAAACAATGCCCACGTGACTCATTTCAGCGCTTCCTATTGGCTACATTCTTGAACCCATTTTATAATAGATATCAATGAATGATGTATTGAGGGAGAGAGAGAGAGGGGGGGAATGAGAGGGAGGGAGAGAGAGGGAGGGAGAGAGGGAGGGAGAGAGAGGGAGGGAGAGAGAGAGAGAGAGAGGGAGGGGGAGAGGAATGGGAGGCGAGATAACAACAAACTGGATATTTCCTTTCTTTCCTTCTTTCAATCTGAAATATATATCATGACATTGTGCAATGTTAATCCCCCTTTTAAGTGAAATATTTCATATTTCATAAAATAAGTTGTGCATTTCACTGGAGTTTATTATGGATATTTATGTGCCTAGATCATCTTTTTGTACATGTATTCCTATGTTGAGCTATTTTGATTTATTCTTTTTTATCATTTGCTGTAAAATGTCACAATTCGGCCTTTGGCTGCGACGACGTTAATACAAAAAAACCACTTCAATTTTTTTTTTTCATTTCATTTCTAAAACGAGGAAAAATACTAAAGATTGTGAGTAGGTCCATGAGAGGTGATGACATTGTCAATCCATCTAATTTGCATATCAATTTAAAGAAAATATAAAACAAATATAAGAACCGGGTAGCACGGGATACGATGGTGTGGGTAGGCTGGTCTGGCTGAGGTATACTACAGAACTCCTGTAGTGATTTGTGTACAGCTTTATCACTGATCTCTACATACGTTCACACATAGTCAGTGAATCTCCTCTGGAGTTGACCGTTACCAATGAGCTTTGATGCGCATACTATATTTGCTGAATGTTGGTATTCGTAGTTTTCAAAATTACCTCAGTGGTAATAGGGCCACCCATGAATCCCCACGCTACAAGGCCTTTAATTGCTTCGTGAAAGTTTAAATCGATTTCAGTAAAACTTCATCTGCCCTTTGTGCTTGACTTAATGTCATTCGTCATAGATTATAAATTTTGAGTGGAATTTCACTCTGATAGATAATTTGGTAGGTTTCCTCCCCATTTTATTGGAAACCAAATTTTTGTCACCTAAGTTATACTTGGCTCCTGTAGCTGGAAAAGGAAAATGTTATTGTTTGTCTTGCAGAAAAAGTTGAGGCAAAAGACATCTGAAAAGAAACGTCTGGAGTCAGACCGGGACGATATTCTGGAAGTGATTAAAGAGGAGAAAGAGAGGTGAGCGTTAACGCAAAGTCCTTTTTCGAAATTTTGCGTTTTAAGATATGAGTTGTTGTGGCTCAGGGGAAAATACCACAAACTCTGAATGACAAGGCCCTGAGTTCCAGTCCACCAGTAGCTGTGGTTAGGCTTCTTGGCAAGACACCTTGTCCTCATTGCCCAATCCTGCCTGGGGGACTTAGAACCATTGGAATATTGTATCACTTTGTAAACGTATATGATTGTATTTTTTTTTTAATTAGATATCTGGTCATGGACATTGAAGAACAGCCCTGGCTAAAGTTTTTAACATGCTGAAATGATATGAATAAATGAATGAAGTAATGAATTAGTGAACGGACGAACCATTGTAGCTTGCCCATAAGCAAGAAGATTTTTTTTTTTTTAAATTCATAATGTGATATCAAACTCGTTCCATTGTCTCATATTCTTAGAGCAAATCTTATAAACATTCATGTACTTCATGGCACCTATGTTATTTCAGCGATTTTCTGTAGGAGCTAGGAGAAAAAAAAAGTTATGTGAGAATACATTGGATTGAAGTGTATATCTGCATGTCTTTATATGAAAAACTTTAGGTATATCAAAAATCCTACAGTGAAGGCCTCAATATTGAAAAAGAAAAAAAAAAAACAGATCCCATGTATCTAAGTCCTATAAAATTTAGAATCATTTCGTGCACCTTTGTAAAAGAGGAATGCTGCCGAAAAAAAATGTACATTCAACAAATCATATGGAACAGTGTGAGTTGCCTCCATTGTAATTGACAATGCAGAAGAATGATAAGATTCTGAGTTTTTACTGAAAATGGAACTCTGTGAACTACATGAGCAAGTTTGACTCTTGGAACGATGCAGGGACAAGTCCCAGTTCGAGGAGAAACGTCTGGCACGGGAACGGAAGATAGATGAGCTCAAGGAACAGAAGAAGGCGCTAGAGGCTCAGAGAGAGAACTCGGACAGGGAGATCGGTCAGTTCAAAACAGCCATTGACACGGCTGGGACAAAGACCGACGATCTCAGGTGAGCTCTGGCAGTCCTTCCCCGTTTGTGGAGGTGTTCTGGCCCAGTGGTGTTCTACACTTTGGGCTGTCAAGACAAAGGTCCAAGGTTCAAGCCTTGTCTCAGCTTATGTCCTTGAGCAAGATGCTCTTTTTGTCCATGGTGCGCTTCTCTACCCAATAGTATCAATGGGTACCCAGTTGGGGTGAACGGTATATTTGCACCTTTGATTCCCTTAGACCTGTTATTTTCCGCTGATAGTCGAGACCGCAAAATTAGTCATTTTAGGAGGCGAATATTGAGAACATGGGCAGCATGGTTACTGCTCTTTTATTGTGTTGATGAACTGCAACACATGATGTTCATGAGCGCGTGAAATATAACGTCAATGTATGTAATGACATTATACTACAAAGCCCGAGAGGATTTGTTGCAGAGATTTAATCTTCTCAGCATTAACAAGATTAGAGACTTTTCAAAAATTAGTTGTTAAAGATTTTTTTTTTTTTTACATTCATTGAGTGTTTAGGCGGAGTGTTGGAGGCATAAAGCAACTACTATTGGCATAATCATTGTCTCTCTAAAATTGCATGATCACTTACCCTTATTAGGCTTTGCTTGTCAGCTACAACTGTCATGCAAAATGCTGTACTTTCCTTGTCTATTGGCAGATTTCTGGAAACTAACTTTCCATAAAGAGAGACGAATTGCTCCCCTAAATCCCGATTTTGTCTCCCTAACCTTCCATTTCGTCTGATGCACATTGCTATACCAGCATGGTCTTACTAATCTTGCAACTACCGATAGGTTAGGTTTGGATACATTACTGAATGCTGATGAAAAGCGATGGCAAGTTTTGGGGTAAGTGCTTGGGACATGAAGAGTTAAAGGGATGGTATAGTTTTGTTTGATTTGGGCATTCAGATTTTTTAACTTGTTTTTCAGATGATTAGAAGCCATTTATTTGAAATATATATAGGACAGCCAATTGTAAGAGAATTTGAAAGTTTATTTGATGAAAATCGGTTTTGAAATGGCTGATATATCCAGAAACAGAGCAAAACAAAGTGGTCCTAATGAAATTACAAAAGACTACTTTGTTTTTGGATATCTTAGCCATTTCAAAACCGATTCTAAAAATGGTCAATTCCCATACAATTACTTGCTTTATTAGTCGATTTAGCCATCCACCCAAATGAAATCTAGTTTAAAGTGTATCTTTGGCCAAAAAATTATTTTGGATATGTGAAAGAGACACATTTCAGTAATCCATTCCACCATCTTTCAGAGAAAGTGGGTCATTAATTAGTGAAATAATGCATCTCAAAGTTTCCAAATACACTTTGTCTGGGAGATTCAGGAACCGCTGTGGTTCCGTAACCCACTGCAAACAATAGGGTTTGCTGTAGTCTTGCCTCCCAGACCCTTTGTGTTTAGAAACTTTCAGATGCATTATTTCACGAATTAATGACCCCTTTTCTCTGCATGAAAGTTGGTTCTCTGAAATGTGTCTCTTTCACATATCACAAATAATTTTTTGGCCAAAGATACACTTTAAAGAAAATATAATCTCAACACATTTGGGACAAACATATCATATCAAGTTTTTAACAATAATGTGAAACTTTGTCAAGACATATGATAGACCTATTGGGAGAACCAGGCAATATGGCAGAGTCATATACTAGCTAGTCCCCGTAGAGACATTTTAAGTTCTAACTTACATCATGGAAAACATTCTGGTGCCTTTAATGAATTGAATGCGATAAAGCTCCACCAGTTAGGGCAATGTCATGAGTAAAACAAAATTCCAAAACATAAAAAAAAAAAAAAAAAAACTTGAAGCGATCTTTTGCCCCAGCAGTGCTCATTCCAAAGACAATTGGTCAGCTTACTTCTTCCAATAATACTAGTAGGCCAGCCACGATTTTTTTTTTTATTACTTTGGGCGGCAAAATTTGTTAATGCTAAGTTTCCCAGCTGAAAGTCTTGCAAAAATACTGAAGTTTAGCGTACGGCCGGATGTCAAGCGCGTTTTTGCCGAAAAATGCCCTTTTTAGCCCAAAATTTCAAAGAATGTCAAAAATCACGATTTTTATTTTTCTATCGAAATAAGTAATGGTTGATATGTACCTTTCAAACTAGAAATGTGTTATCTTCCATTTCAAGTTTAGAACCTGACTAATATACATTTGAATGTAGAATTTACACGCACATATATGGCGCAATGAAACATAAAACCGTGATTTACTCAAGTGTACTTTGTAAAATCTACCAATATTTCAAAGTTTTTTAAGCTACCTAAATAAATCTATTCAAAGGTTTTTATTTTTTCGAAATATAATATATGTCCTGATATCTTATGCAGCAAAGAAATTATAAGATAAGGCGAAAGATAACTCGTTTTATGTTATCCTAAATGGGACGATGTATTTTTACTGGACGCGCATTTTGAATGAAAAATCGAGTGTATAGCGTAGGCCCCTATATATTGTACATGCTATAGTGCGTGTAGGTATTTATCTTACATAATCGGCGAAGTCAATGGACAGGTTGGATAGCTGACTGCAAAAACCCTTTGTGGCACCTTGATATGACTGAAATGCGCTTATTTGCCCCCCCCCCCCAAAAAAAAAATACAAAGAGGGGTGGTCAGTAGTGTTGTTACCATGGCAACTGATCATTATTAGGTGACTCCCTGAAAATGTCAAATATTCATGACTGTAAAACGTACAAGTGTTGAAACATGTTTTTTTTTTGTGCGTGTCAAAAATGTATCAATCTAACTAATCTATGTTTAACAATGAAATCTAAGAGTTATATATGAATTGTTTACTATGTTTGGAAATGGTTGTCATGGAAACCGTGATAACAAATCACGTTTTACTGGGAAAAATTACGATACCAAATTTCCCATCCTGCATATTCACCCCTTCCCCCGAAAATGCTTGGGAATTCATGGTTATCAATACAATGCTATAGTTTGCATTCTCAGGCCCTGAAACGCAGCCCTGCAAGGGATAGGCACGAAATCACTTTTACTTTTGTAATGTTCTAAGGCAAGGTGTTTGCGTTTTATTTTGATCTATCCTCCCGCAGAAGACTTACTAAATGTTTCTTTTATGATGGTTGATTGTTTACATGAACGTGTTTGGAACGCACACTTATTCGGCGACATCAGAATACATGTATTATGTATCCCAGATATTTGTGTGAAAAAGTAAGGCAAATATCACCCTCAAAAAAGAAAACGAGAAGTAAAAAGGAAGTAGAATTGAAATGCGTACAATGCAATAACAGCCTCATTTCCCCTTCCCATCATTAAGTCGGTTAAATCATCGATTCTATAGTGCAGATTATATTTATCCTTGGCCAAGATCTATGTCCTTGGAGCAGACATGTAACAAATTGTTTGTTTGCAATTCGATTTTTTTTATTCTATATTACAGTGTATCACATCTTTGTGAAAAAAAAAATCATTTCAGTTATCACCAACACTCTAAATTCCCAGTCAACCAACAAAACGTACTACACAATGTGCACACGCACGCAACCACCGTCTCAAACAGCGTTCACGGACTATATCAGCACACAATGAAATACAGTAAACAGTAAACGAGGCAATTTCTCTTTTTTAAGATAGTGATTTGCCATTACCGTACATTTACTAGAAAAGCAGATCTTGACATCTATGTTGCTGGTTACCAAAATGCTGATAAAAATACCATACACAGTAAGAACATGCTTGAATCCTGCAAAATATAAATAATTATTTGTCTTCAACAGTATTTCGTTTTGAAAGGCAAAGAACCTCAGTCTCGATTTGTGGACATCTAAAAACAAAAACAAAAATTCCATCTGAAAGCAATCTTCTTAAATGATCAAAAGCATTAAAAAAGAATGAGTCCCCAGTGAAAATTTTTATCATGAACAAATCTCTGTGACATACATCCAAAGACTTTGAAAATGAACAATACAAATTGCGCTGACTACATTAACTGCATTGACAAACTCATTTTTTTTTTAATGTGACATATACTATATGTGTCCACCATCACAAACGTTACACCCGCTGGAAAAACAAAATTTTTTCTTTAGGCAATATTTCAATATCTCTATCTTTTTCACAGTTTGTGGTTACCTATCCTAGCTAATTATGACTGTACACTGTTGCATTGAACTTTCGTCACTGTACAACTAAATTAGAAGGGTGACTGCCAAATTTTTAAAATTCTACTTTTAGTCTGATATCATTTTTGTGTTCTGCAGACCAGTGTGATAAGATATCTGTACTGAGTATTCGTCTCTCAGTGAAGAAAAAAAAAAAAAAGAAATCACCTCTCCAAGACGCGTGGGTAATGCTCCCTTCTAATATTTTCCCTTATTCCAAGTACCAGAATACATAGCTGGGGCCCTGAATAGCTAACATATACGTGTATTACAGTATTACTAACATCATGACAATTATGGCACATGTGAAAAAAAAAAACTGGCAAAACATACATCTTGACCAGATCATATTCTTTTCACTACTTCTTGTACTTGGTGTTTGGATTGGAACCTTTTACTTATGTCTTTTATATCTTAAACTAGAAAAAAAATGCTCTGTGCTATTTCCCTTCAGATTCACCAACTGTTCCTTTGTGAAGTTTTCTCTTTTTAAGCACGTCAACGTGCAGTCTTCTTTTTTTTTTTTCCTGACCAACATGTCATATATTTTCCTCCATCTGATGAAGAAAGGCAAAATTCATCTGCCTTTTGTTGACCCCCCATAAAAACAAAAACAAAAGACATTCCAATCTGACAGGATTAAAATGTTGGCGTTTGGGCTTCAAATGAAATAACAGGATCAATTTCCATGAGCTACTAGTATGCAGCTTGTAACTGTTAGTCTCAAAGGCATGGTATAGTGTTGGTTGAGATGGAGATTCAGACTTTAACATTTTGCAAGCAAATTAAAAACAACTTATGAAATATGAAAGAACATCAAATTCTTAGAGTAATTTGAAGTTTGTTTGATTAAAGTTGTCGGTTTTGAAACGGCCGAGAAATGTTTAAATAAGTGACACAGAATGATAATAATCAAAAGTGGGTGCCACCTTTTATTAGGACCTCTTTGTTTTTGTAAATCTCAGCCTTTTCAAAACCAATTTTTAACAAATAAATTTGGAATTCCTCTTGGTATTGCTTACTCTTTAATATTTCATAACAGGGTTCTCATACTTTCACACAATATCCATCTCAGCCCCCATCTCAACCAAAAGTAGACCATCCCTCATCCCTACAATGCTGCAATAAAAATTGGAAGTAGATCTATATCAAATCATCTTATATTGTAAATTCTGTTTGCCAAGTAGTGTTGTGCACATTTTGATATCAGACCTTGTTTTACTTCATCACTAAAGAAAAAAAGAACAAAAAAGATTAGAAAAGAAGCATTTAATCTGGATTAGTAGAAATTCCTAATATATGTATGCATGTCTTTCATATATATATATATATATATATATATATACAGCTGTTTTCAACTTCTATAATAGTCCTGAAAGCACATTGTGATTACATTTGAGAAGTTTAGATGGATGCATTCCACATGTAAGTTCAGGTTCTAATGACATCCTTCGGACCGGATAGCCTGGCAGGGTTGTTTCTGGCGAGAGAGAGAGAGAGAGAGAGAGAGAGAAAAGAATGGTGTATCTGTCTTTACTTGATGAGGAAAGTGACATGGGCATTTTAATCTTTGGTGAAGACACAGTGACATATACGCTAGAGATATACGGTTACTTGATTTCCTCTATATGTAGTGTTTCCTTAAATTGGTAAAGTATATCTTATACAGTAGATCCTAATTGTAGCAATTTAACCGTGAGTACACAATGAAATATAAAATGTAGGAAACTTTCATGATCCAAATATCCAATTCTTTTCATTAAGCTTTTTATTCCATTCAGAAGAATTTCAAGGTAGTGCTTGCCTGATACTGCAACTGGATACTAGTACATTGAACACTTTCGTGCATACACTGTAGATAACCCCGTGAACTTTCACATCAATACCCTCATAACTAATCAAAGTCAAATTGCTTAGAGGTTATGGTAACTTTGCCATCCAAAGGTAAATACAATACCATGGTAGCAATGCTCTACAGCCAATAGAAATCAGGGTTTCCATGTAATTTACAATCAGCAGCAAAATCACAACAGAAACTAATATGCTGAAAGGCCCAGGTAATCATCTCTTCTGTATAAAACCAAATTTGAAGATGATCTGCTGAATACATGTTAAGTTATTGCAAGATGAGAATAGGACAGATGTGCCACGGTGTGAATGGATGACTGCAACATCATAAAGACTCCTGCAACCACCTTTGACAGAGGCTCAAAAAAATAATCAGCGTTGATTAATGTCAATCTTGGTTGTTGGAGTGATTGACTGCATGCATATGCAGTACTGCATTCATTTAGCAAAACATGCATTAATTTTCTGCCCAATGAACGATAGACAGTCAAAAATTTGGTCAAGATGTCAAAGGCTTGACGAAATATTCCAACCTATTTGGGGTTTACATTTTACATGCATTGTTGCTTACCTCCCGTATTTTTTTTTTCGAAATAGAGTACAGGAAGCACAGATTAGAAGTTGGTAGTCAGGACATCAGTCTCTTTCTTTTTCTCTCTTGTCCGTAGTTGGCTGTGGTTTGCAGGGTCCATTTTGTCCACCTTGTGCTAATTCTGGTCGAAAATACAATTAACGAAAAGTTAAATAAGTTATCTTTTTCATGAGTGAAACAGGATACATGTACTTATACTGCAACAAAAAACAAACACATTCATCATGAATTAGAATTAATCATCATGATCTCATGAATCCCTTAGTATGAGATTTTGGATCTTCAGGTCACTGTCAACATTAATTTGTATTACATGTAATACATTAATCAAGTCATTGTTATTATCATCTTTGATGATCTAAAGCCATATCTTACTGAAAATGAATTATATAGGATGGAAGTCATCTTGACACCTGTAATTCGTGTACACAAATATTTAGGAGATCCGAGTATCCTCTGGGATCACCTTCTGTATCTGTACGGATTCTTTGTTGGTTCTTCTTCTTTATTTCTGGACAAAAGTTGTGCATCTACGAACGCAGAAAGTTCTCAGAGTATCAATTTCAAACTTATGCCATGCATGTATCATGTCCCAAAGACGACAAATGTAATGTATCATTGTGATTGGTCAATGTGACGTCACTATGACGTCATTACATGAAAACACATTTTCATTCATATCTCATTAATGGAATGGAATTTTTCAATGAAATTTACGTCACATATACTTCAAGTCAAGTTGATTCTACTCATGTTCTCAAAATTCATCTATATCCTTAAAACGTGCGCGTACGCGCGCGTTGAAATATTTGTATTCTCCAATCGAGCTCAAAATTTTTTTTGCACACGTTTCAGACCATTTGGAGCATTTTTTGAAAAATTGAAAAAATTCGGACGGACGCGTACGCGCATATACGCACGCACAGCTCATATGCAATAGAAATTTCCCGTTTTTACACTTTGATCAGATGACTGAAATGTCAAGGAATATTTCTACCAAGTTTCAAGTCCATCCGACTCAATATGACGTCATACGGGCCCGTCAAAGTTGAAATTCCGCGCGCGCGTCAATGGCGATATACAGTGCAACAATGCCAAAAAACCGCCAATTTTAAATCCGATTTTACTCGCCAGGATGGACGGTGACTCCCCCCCCCCTTTTCGTTACATATTTTGAAAGCTGATGAGTTGTACATGTCATTCCATGGGTTGGCCATGCTGGAAAAATGATGAAAAGATATCAAATTTCTTAATAAAATTAAAAAAGTAAATTTTCAAAATGACGTCATCAAATTTCAAGTTTACTCGAGCGTGTCTCACTTATCCTTGGCCAATTTTCACCCAGATTTCAGTATGCTGTAGCTTATTTAATGTCCTATCAGTTATGTGATAAAACAATTTGATTGAATGATTGAATGACAGCATGACCTCGTAAAAATGGATTGAAAGTAACCTTGTCGAATTTGACCAGTTTACGTGTTATTTCTATGGGAGTGCAGTTTTTTCTGGAAATGAAAATTGACATGACTATTTCTATCGAGCACTAGCTCACTTATGCTTCGGTGAATTTCTCCCAGATTTTAATATGTTGTAGCTGAGACTTTGAGCTATCGTGATTGTGCCTTTTGTTTTTTCATACCATGTCGGGATTACGTCAATAAACTTGGTTGAAATTAAAGCTTATCTTCGATGTATTGAAATATTTCTTTCTTTCTGCAACTTTCTTTGCAATAACTCAAGAAAGATATATTCTATCAACACCATATTTTGCACACGCTTAGTTCATGTCACGTACATTATTTCATAAAATAACAACTACTTCATCAGACGCCATCTTGGATATGTAAATTAGGGTCAAAGGTCATAAATGTTTCATCCTGTATCTTGGTGAATACCTGTCCTATCTTTCCATATTTTGCACACGTAAAGACCATGTTACAAGGATCATTTCACAAAATA
Organism: Diadema setosum; assembly: GCF_964275005.1. NCBI lineage: Eukaryota > Metazoa > Echinodermata > Echinoidea > Diadematoida > Diadematidae > Diadema > Diadema setosum. The sequence goes on along the minus strand of NW_027307679.1, from coordinate 87,717 downwards.
AACACTTTTTGCTCAGATGCCATCTTGTCTGTGCAAAGTGGGGTCAAAGGTCATATGTACTTCTTTCTTTATCTTCATTATGACGTGCTATCTCTATGGGAAGGGATTTTTCTAGATGTGAAAATTGACATGATTGTCTTTATCGAGCACTAGCTCACTTACCCTTCGTTGAATTTGTCTCAGATTTTGATATGTTGTAGCTGAGACTTTGTGCTATCGAATGTGTGCCTTCGCTTTTTCATACAATGTCGGGATCATGTTAAAAAACTTGGTTGGAATTAAAGCTTATCTTCTATGTATTGAGATATTTCTTTTTTTCTTCAACTTTCTTTGCAATAACTCAAGAAAAACAGCCCCTATCACCCCCATATTTTGCACATGTTTCGTTCATGCCACGTGCATTATTTCATGAAATTACAACTACTTGATCGGACACCGTCTTGGGTATGTAAATTAGGGTCAAAGGTCATAAATGTTTCATCTTGTATCTTGGTGAATACCTGTCCTATCTTTCACATATTTTGCACACGTATGGACAATGTCGCGAGAATCATTTCACAAAATAACCTCTTTTTCCTCAAATGCCATTTTGGGAGTGTAAAGGTGGGTCAAATGTCATATGTATTTCTTGCTGTATCTTCGTTATCTAGTGTACAGAATTAGTACCAAAGATGGCAGATATGACTCCCTTTTCTAAATGAGAATCCAAACATCACACGGCCAATGTCTCTAAACACAGATGAAACCCGTATGGTCATGCCTATTGTGATCAGGACTGGAATCATGATTAAAAAAAAAATCGGATCACCTTAATTTGTCAGTAATGACAACTTACAATCTCTAGTTTGTATGTGGATTAGGATATGATTTCCTTGCATAAATCGGTTTGAATTCATGAGATAATATTCCTAATTTCAAATAGTTGACACTTACTTGTGAGCTGGAAAGGGCATTTACATTGCAGTCAAGACATCTTTCTATCTCCCCCTCACTCTAGTGGATGTGATCTCCAACTCAGAATGTCCATTTGTTGCTGACACCTTGATGAAAATAAAGAACAATACATCACAGCATATATTACCCTTACATCATACTTAACGCAACATAATAATAATGGAAAGTAAATTGATTTGAGACTACAGACGTATTTTCATCTGTGCACACATTAAACACTTGTGCCACCGCCATTTCCAATTGACATGGTTGAGAAATATTCCATTACATATAATATCTTACTTGATTACATTTATGTTTGATTTTTATATCATCTCCTCTTCAGTGGATAGAATACCGTTCTTTCATATGATCCTCTACAATAGAACATGCAATGAATTTGCAAGAAAACAAGAATACACATTTGATCATAGATTTGCTCCCCTTTGTATATAAATGGAGATATAAGATTCTTCTCCTCTCTTTGTTTGCAAAGTACTTGTACATTGTATTGCAATGCAACTGTCAAAGTGAAAACATGCTAGTTACAACTTATTCACTAATGGAATAGGAATATTTAATACTGAATGTATTTAGATTTGGCATTATTTTCAACTGGGCACTTAACTGATACATTTGATAATCAAGCACTTAGTAACTTAGTATTTAAAAGATATTTGAAATTAGGCCGCTATAATGTATTTCAGACATTTACCGTTTCTTATCTTTTGGTTGTTCTGCACTTTGTTGCAGGTAGAAAGAGCTCAGACTTTACAATTAGATTTTGGCGAGTCAGGATATGTCTTTCTCTGGCGAAGTTTGAAGACAAGACTCAGTCTGTCCACTTGTTGGTACATCTAGCTGAAAACAGAAATCAACACGACTCAAATAATTTTTTTTTCATCTTTAAAGCAGAGCATTATAAGCTGACGGTGAACAAAAAAATAATTTGAAATTTGATTGTTTTGAAAAGGCATCTTGGCATTGACATAATTTTCTTTATTCCCCATGCAAATCAATTATAACTATAGATATATCTCTTTTATTGAGATGTGATTGTTTTTTTAGCTTTTTGAAAATCTAAAAAATAAGACGAAAGATATTCAGGTTTCGGTGAGTCGGTATAAATGATCCATTAAAAATGTAATATTTACATTTTTTCAAATGAACCTTTCTATGAGACATTAACATGAGAAGTTGGTACCGGTACTTATGAGTAAAGACATTTCTAAATAGTTCCTTTTTGACTAGATCTGTTTGTAAACTAGAAGAGTACATGTAAATGAGTCACAGATTAGGAGAGGTTGGCAGTCAGGACTGAACACTTTCTCTCTCTCTCTTTCGGGCATATTCGAATGGCAAGATCACTTGGTTGTAGACTCGCTTTTATATATAAAACACCTAGGCCTAAATCCTAGACTCTTTTTCTAAACCAATGTAGGTCTATAGAACAGTACGATACCATAAAGAGTGGAGTCAACCTTAGACCTCTGCTCTACAGACTAGTATTAGTGCTAATGTTAGAGCTAATGTTAGGATATTCTAATGTTAGATCAAGATAGAAATGTTAGATCTAACGTGAACTTTTACTTAGTTAGTTAGCCTAACGTTAGATATATAATATATGCATAGATTTTAGAACCTCTAGATGTTTAAACTTCGGTCTAGCTAGGCCTTGTCGAATGTTAGCTGGGTCTTTACAACAAAACTGCCTAGCTATCTAGTAGGTTACTAGAAACCTCTAACGTTAGGTAGAATCAGTGGCCCAGATCTTGACTAAGGTTAGATCCTAATTCTAGACGCCAGCTATTTATACTTCAGACCCGCTAGATTTTATACAGGTCTAGTATTTGATTAGACTCCAAACGTATAGTAGATCTAGTCTACATATAGCCTACACCATCTGTATAGACTACAGTCCCTTGCCCTGGACCTGGCTCTAGCCCTACAAATACACCTAACGTTAGTAGTAGTGGGCCTGTACTGTCTACGTTATACAACTGCTAGTGCTATTGTGATTAGGGCCTAGCCCGATTGAATATAAATTGTTTTGGCATAACAAGCGTAGCCGTAGGCCTACATCTAACACTAACAGTAACCCCTAACGATAGCAAATGTCGACAGTTAGAGAGAGTGTAACCGTTACCGCGTTAGATAGATTGTAGACCTAACGTGTAGACGAGGATTCAGTCTAACTGCATGTGATGAGGCCATAGATTAGAAACCTAGATCGAACGAAAAGACACCTAAATCTAGACGTAGACCTGTAAATGTAGGCCTCTTAGGGTCTTTTCGCACCGTGTCAAGACGTGCCTTACGGAATCTTACTAGTAATCGGTGTTCCACTAACAAGCACCGCCGGCACGGTCGGGCGGCGGCCCGGGGGTTGGTAGGCATGCCCACGGGATCGGTGCGAAATACAGTCATAAGACATCGGCCTAACGTTAGATTCTACTAGCGCTTGAACCTTGATATTTACCAAGTCTCAGATCAAAGTTGAATATCTAACTGTTAGATCAAAACAGATTTTAAAGTTCCCGTATGCAGTGCAATAAAGAACTATGTATTTATTTACTAATGTATACTTACATTCGAAGGAAATAGTCCCTTCTCAGTCACCACTGAAACATGCAGCTCTACTCCCGCGAGAGATTGTACCTCATACAACACCTTAGAATGATGTCGAATTGTGATTGGCCAAGAACATGTCACATGACATTTAATAGTATACGAATAATTTATGAGTTGTGAGTGCATAGGGCACGAATATCGCACGAGGCGCGAGATAAGCCACTGGTCTATTCAACAAGGCGCGTAGCGCCGCGTTGAATAGACCAGTGGCGAATCTCGCGCCGAGTGCGGTATTACGTGCCCCAATGCACGAACAAAATCATAAATTATTCATTTTATACAACACCTTGTCCACAATCGCAGTACTAAATTAGTGACCGCCAACTCAGGAAGGCCCCAAAATAAATGTAACAATTAGGCCGAGAATTGTAAACCACCCTGTGTACTGCTTTCAAACACTCGTCATGATTCGACCACACAGTCACAGGAATCACAAACTCCGCGGGGTCTCTAGCGTAATATACCCATTCTACGCTAACGTTAGATCGAGTTTAAAAATAGGCCTGACTGTTAGGCCGATCTGAGATGTCGGTAGATCTAGTAGTAGGTCTAGACTTTGTCTATTTCCGAAAATGATTTTGTATAAAAACACAGAAAAATAATCAAATTACGGTTTCTCAACTTGAAATGAAGTCTTGATTTTGGGATCACTGTGGTCCACTTAGCAGATCAGAGTCAAAAGTAAAAACACAGCAGTAGGTATAAAGGCCGCAATATATTAACCGGAGAGCCAAACCCCAAAAAGTCGCTTACTTAACGAGTGAGTTGCACTCTCTCTACAAACTAAGTAGACCATGCTTATTTTCAAGTTTTTATTGTAACAAACATTATTCCACTGGTCTACCTCAAAAAATTTGTTGCGAAAGCCTCCAAATCCAAGATGGCCGCCATATTTACTGAATTTGTTATTTGAAAGAATTTGATTGGAACATCAGACTTCAACAAATTTTTGATGTCATATGAAAGAGAATAAAATTTTCTACAGGTTGATACCATTTTTGTGGTTTATTGTGATAATTGGATTGAGATTTTAAGGAAAAACACTCATTTTTTGATATTTTTCTGAAAGAAGGAAAATCATGAAAATGCTTGATTCAGCATAAATCAAAGAAAGACTGAAGGATTATCTTGAAACGTTTCAAGAATTTTGTTTGACATATAATTAATGTTTGGAGAAAATTAAGGTTCAGTACCATTTTAGGTTCAGGAGTTATGTCTCAAACTTGAAAATTCACTATGTAAAAATGGCCACTTTAGTTGTGACAAGACCTTGTTGGTCGTAAAAAAAGCCTGCGCGCGTCAAGACTACTACACGCACCACTGGCACTGGCGCTTATAGCAGTGCCAGTGGCGCGTGTAGTAGTCTTGGCAAATGCAGACTTTTTCTTTGACAAACAAGGGTTTGTGCCTGCAAACTAACTTTTCATACCAAGTGGTAGCTCAGGTGACGCTGATTGCTATTATTTCAAAGTAGATTGTTCTGAAGCAGATGAGATGAAGCAAAAATATCTTCCAAATAGAGGTAGAAGCTTGAAACACTTACCTTGCTATAAAAAGTTTAAAACAAAATTTGGATCAATCACTCAAAAAATTCAAAATTGCAGGCCATCAAAGCTGACATAGTGTATTGCGCCAAAGTAAATGTATCATTTTGATTTTGATGCAATTTTGTCTGTTTTGCTGTCTATTTATATGTTTTTTATAATATTCTGAACATTTTAATGGTATTTCAAACCATCTTAGGTTTTTATGGAGACATTTTTCAGAATGCACCATGAATATTTCTCTAAAAAGTAAAAAAAAAAAAAAAAAAATGTTTATGAAAACCATGCAGAAATTAACATCTTTCCCATAATATAATCAATATTTGGAGAAAATTAGGGGTCGGTATTGTATTTGGTTCAGGAGTTATAATGTCTAAAACTTGAAATCCAATTTTACATAATATATATTTGCACGCATCTGCGCCCAAAGACGTCACAGAGGGTCAAATCCAAGATCGTGCTTACTTTTCGAGTTCCACTCTCTTTATAAACAAGACCATACATAATATTAAGTATACTAAGCAATGTTCCGTAAGTACACCTCAGTAGATTTGTTGCAAAAACCTCCAAAGTACAGATGCGGTCCAATAGGGCCGCCATTTTTATTGAATTTAACATTTCAAGCATACAATTTGATAGAGACAATATTGGATTGCAACAAATTTGATGTCATATGAAGGAGAGCAAAACTTCCTAAAAGTTGATACCACTTTAGGTGTGTATTGTGATAAATTGGGGGGGGGGGATTGTTTGCTACTCTTTTTTTTTTGGGGGGGGGGGAATACATATTTTTATATTGTTTTGAAAAAAGGAAGGAATGTAAAAATGCATGATTTAATATTTATCAAAGAAGAACTGAAGAATTCTTTTGAAACCTGCGATTGAGATTGAGATTTACTGAGATTGAGACATAATTAATATTTCTGGAATTATAGGCAATATCACACACTGTTGACAAGTTAACATCTAAAACTTGAAAAAATTATATTTATGCATTATAAATTTTGCATACAATGTGTTTACATGGTCACATGTAATATTGTTATGGTCTAGAGACTTGTAAGTACCTGCAAACTAACTTTTCATGCCAAGTGGTAGGTGACGCTGGTCGCTATTACTGTAGCATTTCGTCATAGTAGATTGTTCTGAGGCAGATAAGAAAGTATTTTCCAAAAAGAGATAGGAGCTTGGAATTTGGCACAAATTTTGCCAATGTGTAATATTTAGCGATAAAAATAGTATCCACACAAAATTCAAGATGGCGGCAATTAATCGAGGTTGTCGTTCAAGGCATTATTTACCATTAGTGCACGTAAAACAAAAACCCAGCTTTACTTAATTCCTCAAACTAGTTCTAAACTGTGAGTTAGGGATAGAACAACTAATGTACAAACTTAAATCAGTATAACTGATGTTAAATATCGATATACTAAATAGATATGATAAGAATGTTTTTTTATATACTAAATTGGCAACAGTTATCATGGTTATGGTTTCTTGAAAAGAAATGGTGTTATCTCCGTATGTTTTAGGCTTTATTATAATTTTTTTTACATGGTAGAATGTTTTGTGATACAACTAACCTGCACATATAAATCGAATGTGATATCTCTCCCAATGGTTAACAATACCTTTAGTGTGTTGCGTGAAAGTTAAATCTCAACTTATAACTTATAATTTGATATTTTTTTAAATCTTCTTATATTGCTGTCTACTACATGTTTCTATACATCCGAACGATATTGTACTAGTGTAAATCATATTGAGGGTCTCTTTTTTTTGGGGGAGGGGGTGGAGCTCATTCCAGTGTTTGGGTAAGGCCCAATCTTTGATAAAAAAGAAATGCTTCTGTATCAAAGATATGCTTTTTTACTTGTATGTTACTCTGCTGTTGTAGAAACGTGAATGATGATGGTACATGTGTAATGTCTGATCCGCATATGTCCTTGAAAGCCCTTCTGATCGGAACCCCCCCAAAAAAAAACCAAAAAAAAAAAACCAAAAAAAATCCGACATGGCGGCAATTTCTCAACTTTGCTCTTAAATGTGTTGTGCGAAATTACTTTTCAGTATATTGTTCGAATAGAATTGTCCAAATTGATTATTCGTGCTGTATATTCACATTTACAAATAAGCATGCTGAAACTGTATTTACTGTTATAAGATTTTTCTTACATTGTTTTTAGGCTGATTTCATGTGGGTTATAGTGTCACAATTGATCTGAACTTATGCCATTGGTAGATGTTTTCCCATATTAGATATAAGGATCTCTCGAGAGTGAAAATGTTCATTTTCATTCATTGTAGAGTGACCTCGGGGATCACTCGAAGAGTGACGAGTGACCCCTAAGGCAGGGCTCGACACTAACGGTGGTCCGGTGGCCCAGGGCCACCAAAAACGCACGTCGGGCCACCAAAATGTCAGAAATGAAGAATTTGGTGGCCTGATCGGGCCACCGAAAAAGGTCGGATATTTGCCTTTGGGCCACCAAAAATAAAAGTTAGTGTGGGGCCCTGCCTAAGGTCACTCTAAAATGAGTGAAAAGGAACATTTTCACTCAAAAGTCACTCCAATTTCACTCTAAATTCACCGTTTTCTGTTATTCACTCCTCACATCAAAAGTAAAAACTTCCACTCGATTTGTTTTTTTCTTTTTCGGAGAGTAGAATATCACTGATTTTAAAAATGTGTCCATAAAACCTAAGACGATTTAAGATAGCGCAACAGACAAACTTGTATCAAAATCGAAATAATACATTTAATTTGGCGCAATACACTATGTCAACTTTGATGGCTGTCATCTTGATTTTTTTTTGAGCGGTTGATCTAAATTCTGTCTTAAACTATCTATAACAAGATTGGTGCCAAGTTTCAAGCTACTACCTTTATTTGAATTTTTTTTTTTTTTTGGCTTCATCTCATCTGCTTCAGAACAATTTACTTTGAAATAATAGCGATCAGTATCACCGGAGCTACCACTTGGTATGAAAAGTTAGTTTGCAGGCACAAACCCTTGTTTGTCAAAGAAAAAGTCTGCATTTGCCAAGACTACCACACGCACCACTGGCACTGCTACAAGCGCCAGTGCCAGTGGTGCGTGTAGTAGTCTTGGCGCGCGCAGACGTTTTTATGACCAACAAGGTCTTGGTCACAACTAAAGTGGCCATTTTTACGTAGTGAGTTTTCAAGTTTGAGACATTATAACTCCTTAACCGAAAATGTTACTGACCCTTAATTTTCTCCAAATATTAATTATATGTCAAACAAAATTCTTGAAACGTTTCAAGATAATCCTTCAGTTTTTCTCTGATTTATGCTGAATCAAGCATTTTCATGATTTTCCTTTATTTCAGAAAAATATCAAAAAATGAGTGTTTTTTCCTTAAAATCTTAATCCAGTTATCACAATAACCCACAAAAATGGTATCAACTTGTAGAAAATTTTATTTTCTTTCATATGCCATCACATTTGATGAAATCTGATGTTTCTATCGAATTCTATCATTTAGATAACAGATTCAGTAAATATGGCGGCCATCTTGGACGCCATCTTGGATTTGGAGGCTTTCGTAACAAATTTTTTGAGGTAGACCAGTGGAGTGTTGTTTGTTACAATAAAAACTTGAAAATAAGCATGGTCTAATTAGTTTGTAGAGAGAGTGCAACTCGACCTCTGTTTTTAGCTTTTGGCCCCCGGTTATACGCAACTAGCCTAGGTAAAGTAGCTGCGCGTACACGTATAACGTTGCAGTACTCCGCCGCGCCTGCCTGGTCGACTGTGAGACTTACCGGCAGCGCAGCAGCGCAGCCGGCCAGCACGTACAATGTAGTTTGCTGGCGCTTTGCTGCTGTGAGCCACAGAACTCTGTGAGCGGCCATGCATTAGTAGCCCCCCGCAAAGCCATGCTATAGTACCTTCGAGCCGTGCAATAGGCCATTGCCAGGGGCCTATTGTATGGCTGTCACTCTCAATGAGTTTGATAGGTATTTTCTATTGAATGTCATGTGACATGTTCTTGGCCAATCACAATTCGACATCATTCTGAGGTGTTGTATAATATGTGAATAATTTATGAGTTGTGAGTGCATAGGGCGCGAATATCGCACGAGGCGCGAGATAAGCCACTGGTCTATTCAACAAGGCGCGTAGCGCCGCGTTGAATAGACCAATGGCGAATCTCGCGCCGAGTGCGATATTACGTGCCCCGATGCACGAACAAAATCATAAATTATTCGTTTTATACAACACCTTGTCCACAATGACAGTACTAAATTAGTGACCGCCAACTCAGGAAGGTCCAAAAATAAATGTAACAATTAGGCCAAGAATTGTAAACCACCTAGTGTACTGCTTTCAAACACTCGTCATGATTCGACCACACAGTCACAGGAATCACAAACTCTGCAGGGTCTATACCCATTCTACGCTAACGTTAGATCGAGTTTAGTTAGGCCTGACTGTTAGGCCGATCTGAGATGTCGGTAGATCTAGTAGTAGGTCTAGACTTTGTCTATTTCCGAAAATGATTCTGTATAATAACACAAAAAAATAATCAAATTACGGTTTCTCAACTTGAAATAAAGTCTTGATTTTGGGATCACTGTCGTCCACGTAGCAGATCAGAGTCAAAAATAAAAACACAGCAGTGGGCTAGCTAGGTAAAGTAGCTGCGCGTTCACGTTAACGTTGCAGTACTCCGCCGCGCCTGTAAGGTCTGTGAACTTACCGGCAGCGCAGCCGGCCAGCACGTACATGTAGTTTGCTGGCGCCTTGCTAGAAAGTGTGTGAGCGGCCGTGCATTAGTAGCCCCCTGCGAAACCGTGCTATAGTACCTTCGAGCCGTGATATAGGCCCATGCCAGGGACCTATTGCATGGCTGTCACTCTCAATGAGTTTGATAGGTATTTTCTATTGAATGTCATGTGACATGTTCTTGGCCAATCACAATTCGACATCATTCTGAGGTGTTGTATAAAAAATACCCATCAAACTCTGAGAGTGACAGGAATGGGCCTATTGCACGGCTCGAAGGTACTATAGCACGGCTTCGTGGGGGGATACTAATGCACGGCCGCAGCCGCTCACACTAGCAAAGCGCCAGCAAACTACGTGCTGGCCGGCTGCGCTGCCATGCCATGCCCGGTACGTCTCACAGACCAGGCGCAGCGGAGTACTGAACGTTAACGTGTATACGCACATACGCGCAGCTACTTTACCTCTGCGGCCTGTACCTACGGCTGTGTTTTTACCTGCGACTCTGATCTGCTATGTTACGTGGACCACAGTGATCCAAAAATCAAGACTTCATTTCAAGTTGAGAAACCGTAATTTATTATTTTTCTGTGTTTTCATACAAAATCATTTTCGGAAATAGACAAAGTCTAGACCTACTACTAGATCTACCGACATCTCAGATCGGCCTTTACTAGATCTAGTCAGGCCTAACTCGATCTAACGTTTAGTGTAGAATGGGTATACTCCGACCCTGCAGAGTTTGTGATTCCTGTGACTGTGTGGTCGAATCATGACGGGTGTTTGAAAGCAGTACACTAGGTGGTTTACAATTCTCGGCCTAATTGTTACATTTATTTTTGGGCCTTCCTGAGTTGGCGGACACTAATTAGGTGATCCGATCCTTCTGTATCTGTACGGATTCTTTCTTCTTCTTCTTCTTCTTCTTTCTCCTCAAAAGTTGTGGACAGGTTAGCTCAGAAAGTGCTCTTCCTATCAATATCAAAATTATACCATACATGTATCATCTCCCAAAGACGGCAATCGAACTAAAATCAAAGTGATCAGTCGACCGTGACGTCACAATGACGTCATTATATGAAAACACATTCTCAATCATATCTCTTTAATGGAATGAAAATTTTCAATGAAATTTACGTCACATATATTTCAAGTCAAGTGCATTCTACTCATATAATCAAAATTCAATTTTCTCTTAAAACGTGCGCGTACGCGCGCGTTGAAATATTTGTATGCTCCAATCGAGCTCAAATTTTTTTTTGCACACGTTTCAGACCAATTGGAGCATTTTTTGAAAAAATTTAAAAATTGGACGGACGCGTACGCGCGCGCACATATACGCACGCACAGCTCATACGCAATAGAAATTTCCCGTTTTTCACATTTATCGGATGCCTGAAATGTCAAGGAATATTTCTACCAAGTTTCAAGTCAATCTGACTAAATGTGACGTCACACGGGCCCGTCAAAGTTGAAATTCCGCGCGCGCGTCAATGGCGATATACAGTGCAACAATGCAAAAAAACCGCCAATTTTGAATCCGATTTTACTCGTCAGAATGTTGTAGCTGAGACTTTGGGATATCGTCAGTGTCTTCTCCATTTTTTCATACGACGCCGAGATCACGTCAAAAAATTTGGTTGAAATCAAACTTATCTTCGATGTATTGAGATATTTCTTTCTTTCTGCAACTTTCTTTGCAATACCTCAAGAAAAACAGCCCCCATCATCCCCATATTTTGCTATTGTTTAGTTCATGTCACGTACATTATTTCATAAAATAACAACTACTTGATCAGACACCATCTTGGGTATATAGATTAGGGTCAAAGGTCATAAATGTTTCAACCTGTATCTTGGTGAATACATGTCCTATCTTTCCCATATTTTGCACACGCAAAGACCATGTTACAAGAATCATTTCACAAAATAATCACCTTTTTGCTCAGATGCCATCTTGGCTGTGCAAAGTTGGGTCAATGGTCAAATATACTTCATTCCGTATCTTCGTTATAGTGTATACCGAATTTGGTACCAAAGATGGCAGACCTGACTCTCTTTTCTAAATGAGAATCCAAATATTACACGGCCAATGTCTCTAAACACAGATGAAACCTATATGGTCGTGCCTATTGCGATCAGGACTCGAATCACTGATCAAAAAAAAAAAAAAAAATCGGATCACCTAATTTGTCAGTCTTGTTTAGTATTGTGATTGTGGACAAGGTGTTGTATAAAAGGAATAATTTATGATTTTTTTTTTCGTGCATTGGGGCACGGAATATCGCACTCGGCGCGAGATTCGCCACTGGTCTATTCAACGCGGCGCTACGCGCCTTGTTGAATAGACCAGTGGCTTATCTCGCGCCTCGTGCGATATTATACTAATGATGCACAGGAAAGAGTGCGTTAGTGAAGGTGCGGCGCACTCGAGTTTTGTAAAATGGAGACACTTCGATACCGATACTCCTGAACCTGACTCTGCGTCTGAGAACTCTGAATAGAAATTGACATTTCCTCTGACTCTGTTCCATGATCATGACGATTATGTTCTTCACCAGCAACAGTAGTAGATCTAACAGTAGTAACACTGGCATCAGAAAGATCATGTCTTTGAAGTTCTACGCTCTTCTTGGACTGTGCTTGACAAGAACTGCCTTGTACACTCTATTTCAGCTTTACAAGAACTGCCTTCTACACTCTATTGCTTTTCGGAAATGTGCTTTTGTCACAAATGTCAAAATCTTGTCCGTCTAGATAGTGACACTGTACTGCATACCTGATTGACTGAATACTACGTTTGCTGTACGATGTGCCGTCCTCCTTCCTTGATCCAAATTTCACGGGAAATATCAGTCAATGAAGTCTTGGTAAATTTCACAAAGGCCTCAAATCTTTGCCATCCGAATTTCAGAGACCGCTTCGTGCTCGCCGAATCAGTTCCATTGATTAATTCATCCAATTCCTCGTCATTTAACAGTTCAAATTGCGCCTGCAACGGATCCGAGCTGGAGGCAGCCATTTTTCGTTCGTTTCGCTCGGCTATCGACATCGCGATATCTAACCTCTGGACTTCGCATATTTAGCATTGCAGGCACTGCAATTATTCAAAGGAGCCGCGCGCACAGACGATCGGCAATTTACCATAGGATTACAGGCAGTGCAATTGTACTGAAGTAAAGGAAGGAGGTGTGTCTCATTTCAGCGCTTCCTATTGGCTACATTCTTGAACCCATTTTATAATCGTGCGCTATGCACTCACACTCATAAATCATTCGTATACTATGTTGTACCTGTAGACGTACGCACACTGTACTAGTATTAGCGCGCACACAAGCAGCGCGGGGCTACTCGAAAATGCTCGAAAATGCATTTTCTGAGTTCCTGCATGTTCAGAGTTTTTATTAAAAGTAAAAATTTCTTCAAGAAAACTAGAAAATGATATTGACACATTCAATTAAAGAAGCATTTGTAGATTTATAAAACATTAAATTACTTTTGGAAGATCATCTAATTAGCTTGGAAAAACAAACTTTACAGAACGTTAATTAATCTGTGAATGTTATTTCGAGAAAACAACACCCAAACATTTTAGAGCCCCATATATGGCTGTACAAAATGACCTTTTAAAATGCTAAGGAAACACATTTAAATTGCAATTTCATTAAAAGGGACAATTGAAACTCATGATCTTTCAAATATGAATTGAATGCAAGCAAAAAATCAAAATCGTGATTTTTGACATGCTTCTGAATTTTGAGCTAAAAATGACATTTTCGGCAAAAGTACGCTTGACATCCGGCCGTACGCTATTCCTCAGTATTTTTGCAAGACTTTCAGTATGAGAACGGAGCATTAACAAAAAATGCCGTCGAATCCTTAAATATCTAGAGCCTTTTTTGAGGTTTGGCTGGTCTACTATACCCTGACCCAGGTCGAGTGAGAGTGGCAACCTCCAGTCAATCAGTGAGATTAGGCAGTGGCTTACCAACCTTGAAGGGAGCAAGACGAACAGGCTGACGCTGTTTGGAGACTATGTGCCTGCCCTGCAGACTGAGATTAACAGATGTGCTACTGCCCGTGAGTTCCACAAGAAACCCCTTGGACCCATTGGTAAGAATAGCCGCAGTCACACTACACAAAACTATGCATTGTTTGCTTCCTAATGACTTACAGAAATTTAAGCATATATGGCCACACGACAGATAAAACTGCGCATAGTTTCAGTGATACCAAAGTACCTGTATAGTTTTAAACTCTTGCGGGAAAATATGCAAACGTGTAACAATGTGCTATTACTGCTAAAACATGCACAGTGTGTGTAAACAACATACTAAAAATAGATCCGTTATAGCGTCACAGACTTATCAAAATTTCAGCTGCAAGGGTCACACTACACAAAACTACGCATAATTCCCGAGGAGTGAGAAACTTCCAAAGTACATGCAGAAAGTTTCACAGGAAGTTCAACTGGTATCTTATTGAGAAGTTTACATACATACTGCCCAAAGTAGTCCTACGCAAAGGAAAACAGCAGGTAGTGAAACCACATAATTATTAGGTGATCCGAGAATCCTCTCGGATCACCTTCTGTATCTGTACGGATTCTTTGGGTGTTCTTCTTTTTCTTCTTCTTTATTTCTCCTCAAAAGTTGTGTATCGATTAGCTCAGAAAGTGCTCTTCCTATCAATTTCAAATTTATACCATATATGTATCATGTCCCAAAGACGACAAATTTTATAAAATCATAGTGATCAGTCGACCGTGACGTCACAATGACGTCATTATATGAAAACACATTTTCACTCCTATCTCATTAATGGAATGGAATTTTTCAATGAAATTTACGTCACATATAGTTCAAGTCAAGTTGATTCTACTCATGTTATCAAAATTCATCTATACCCTTAAAACGTGCGCGTACGCTCGCGTTGAAATATTTGTATCCTCCAATCGAGCTCAAATTTTTTTTTTTTGCACACGTTTCAGACCATTTGGAGCATTTTTTTAAAAATTCAAAAAATCAGACGGACGCGTACGCGCGCGCGCATATACGCACGCACAGCTCATATGCAATAGAAATTTCCCGTTTTTACACTTTGATCAGATGACTGAAATGTCAAGGAATATTTCTACCAAGTTTCAAGTCAATCCGAAACCAATATGACGTCATACGGGCCCGTCAAAGTTGAAATTCCGCGCGCGCGTCAATGGCGATATACAGTGCAACAATGCAAAAAAACCGCCAATTTTAAATCCGATTTTACTCGTCAGGATGGACGGTGACCCCCCATTTTCTTTACATATTTTGAAAACTGATGAGTTGTACATGTCATTTTATGGGTTGGCAATACTAAAAAAAATGATTAAAAGATATCTGATATCTTAAAGTAAAAAAAGTAAATTTTCAAAATGACGTCATCAAATTTCAAGTTCATTCAAGCGTATCTCACTTATCCTTTGCCAATTTTCACCTAAATTTCAGTATGTTGTAGCTTGTTAAATGTTCTTTCATTAATATAGTAACACAGTTTTGATTGGATGACGGCATTACCTCGTAAAAATGGATTGAAAGTAACCTTGTCAAATTTGACCAGTTTACGTGTTATCTCTATGGGAGTGCAGTTTTTCTGGAAATGAAAATTGACATGACTATCTTTATCGAGCACTAGCTCACTAACGCTTCTGTGAATTTTTCCCAGATTTCAATATGTTGTAGCTGAGACTTTGGGCTATCGTGAATGTGTCCTCCGTATTTTCATACGACGTCAGCATCACGTCGAAAAACTTGGTTGAAATTAAAGCTTATCTTCGATATATCGAGATATTTCTTTCTTCCTGCAACTTTCTTTGCAATAACTCAAGAAAAACAGCCCCTATCACCCCCATATTTTGCACACGTTTAGTTCGTATCACGTACATTATTTCATAAAATAACAACTACTTGATCGGTCACCATCTTGGGTATGTAAATTAGGGTCAAATGTCATAAATGTTTAATCCTGTATCTTGGTGAATACATGTCCTATCTTTCCCATATTTTGCACACGCAAAGACCATGTTACAAGAATCATTTCACAAAATAATCACTTTTTGCTCAGACGCCATCTTGTCTGTGCAAAGTGGGGTCAAAGGTCATTTGTACTTTTTTCTGTATCTTCGTTATGACGTGTTATCTCTATGGGAGGGAATTTTTCTAGATGTGAAAATTGACACGATTGTCTTTATCGAGCACTAGCTTACTTACCCTTCGGTGAATTTCTCCCAGATTTTAATATGTTGTAGCTTATTATTTGCTCTTTCTGTTTTGTTCAAACATAGTTTTGATTGGGTGACGTCATTACCTCGTAAAAATGGATTGAAAGTAACCTTGTCAAATTTGACCAGTTTACGTGTTATCTCTATTGGAGTGGAGTTTATCTGGAAATGAAAATTGACATGACTGTCTGTATCGAGCACTAGCTCACTTACCCTTCGGTAAATTAAATTCTCCCAGATTTTAAGAGGTTGTAGCTGAGACTTTGGGCTATTGTCATGTACCCTTCGTTCTTTCATACGATGTCGGGATCACGTTAAAAAGCTTATCTTCGATGTATTGAGATATTTCTTTCTTTCTGCAACTTTCTTTGCAATAACTCAAGAAAAACAGCCCCTATCACCCCCATATTTTTCACATGTTTATTTCGTGTCACGTACATTATTTCATGAAATAACAACTACTTGATCGGACACCATCTTGGGTATGTAAATTAGGGTCAAATGTCATAAATGTTTAATTCTGTATCTTGGTGAATACATGTCCTATCTTTCCCATATTTTGCACACGCAAAGACCATGTTACAAGAATCATTTCACAAAATAACCACTTTTTGCTCAGATGCCATCTTGGGTGTGCAAAGTGGGGTCAAAGGTCAAATATACTTCATTCTGTATCTTCGTTAGTGTATACGGAATTCGGTACCAAAGATGGCAGGTCTGACTCCCTTTTCTAAATGAGAATCCAAACATCACACGGCCAATGTCCCCTAAACGCAGATGAAACATTTATGGTCATGCCTATTGGGATCAGGACGTAAATCATTGATTTCCAAATAGATCGGATCACCTAATTTGTCAGTGTTGACAAATTCCAAGTCTAGTTACAATTTCGTGTTGTGTGACTGTACGTGTCTTATGATCACTGTTTCTTGTCATAATTTTATATGTGACTGTTTGCATTGTAATGAATTTCCAAAGTGTAGTCATGGTCTTACATGCAGCAAACATCAGAAAAAAAGAGTCATCATGAAAATTGACATGAAATCAGAAGACATTGTGAGGTTTTGGTAGTAGAATGCTTGACGGTGCACCATGTATTCTTTCTAGGGTATGTGTGTGGCCTTAATAGGGGCCTAATCAATCCCGAAGTTTCGGCAAGCATGTTCTCGCCGTTCTCAAGGGAATGGCATTCCCTTGAGAACGGCGAGAACATGCTTGCCGAAACGTCGGGATTGGATAGGCCCTTTTCAGGGCCACATACATACCCTAGAAAGAAATGTGGCGCACCGTTAAGCATTCTACCATCCAACGTTCTACCGCCACGGAAGCCTTCAAAGATTTCACCAAAGTGAGGTGATGGGAAAATTCTCAAAGGGGCTGTTGAGACATCTCTGAAGCTCAAATCTGTTGAGAGCATGGCCGGCGGAACCGGGGGGAGCCCCCCCCCCCCCCCGTCCCCATTTTTTGCACCTATACACAGGAATACATACGATGTCACCAGACCAGTGTCATAGGCCCCCACTTTTTTTAAACCGGAAGTTGCAGTAAATCCGGAAGTGGAATGAGAAAAATGAGCTGAAGACCTCTTTCTTTTTTTTTTTCTTGTTAGCTCATGAAACCCGGAGGTGGCCGCCCACCTTTGAAAGGAAGGTTGGCAGCCAGTTTGTGTAGAGAGGCAGGCCAGGAGAGCATGATTGTTTCCTACATGATTTATAATGATTCACATCATAAGTGCCAAGTACACCATTGTATGTCTCTATTTGATTATGCTCTACAGGGAGGAAACTGCATGAATATAGAAATCACATAATTATGTTGTGTACATCAATGATAAATGTAGCTGCATCACAATTTACTATATACATAATATCGCAGCAAAATGGACCTTTTTTCCTTTACCAGGTACCTTTCTGACACTGAGAGACGATCGCTGGGCGCTCGGAGTGGAGTCGTGCCTGAAGAAACAGTTACTGCACTCGTTCTGCTGCCATGACCAGCACGATGCCCGCATTCTCAAACGTATCATGGGGCGCGTCGTCCCACCGGACAAACCCCAGCCAGCCATCATCACAGCCAAGTTCGAGGCAAGGAGGATATTAAGTTTAATTCGGTTTGATTGATCCTGAGCGTCAAATATGGCCTCGCAGTTGATGCCACGATAATGAAATGTACACATTTTGAAAGCTAATACAGAACACTTGTGACCTGTCACTGTCTTACTCTTAGTTAAAACCCCCCCAAAAACCCAACCCAAAACAAAAACAAAAAACAAAAAGATAACCAAACACCCCAAAACAACAACACCCAACAACAAATGCTCAACATGATTAGATATAGACCAAATTTAAATAATTGATTGTTTGAATTTCATGTAAATACATGTAGAAACTTTTTTATAACTCCCACCCAAATATCAAAATGGAGTCATGATTTAACCATTGAAATGTAACATTGAATGTTGCGTGTTTCTGTTGCATTTAAAAGTGACTTATACCTGGTACCTAACTGGTCTCATCATGAGGTGTGACTGCAGCTACACTTTGAAACATGTTTCTTTTTTTTTCACACCCATGCTTGGTTTGGTGATCTTACTATTTATGTAAATGATTGCTGAAAATAAAAAGAGACAAATTATATATTACTCCCTTCAAGTTGCTAATGAAACAGCCCTAAACCAAAAATGGTAAGTTCGCATCGATGTTTTCTATTAGTTGCTCGACAATGTTTATAGATATTGGTGTAAAATTGACAAGGAACCCTGTCTGTCTTTTGTCATGATAGAAAAGGTTTTAAAGGTCCTGTTTACCTTTGAGAGCAGTGATTTAAAAATGTTCAAGTTATCAATTTTGATGCATATGTGTATAGGTCAGTTGTATCACAAAACATCCAACCATAAACTTTTTTTTTCAATAAAGCCTAAAATATAAGGAATTAGTCTGGAAGTATTTCTATTAAAACCATTGTTCACATTTACATATCTTACAATACTTTGGATGGATTATACTGGTTCACATTTTTACATTGGTTGTTTCTATCCCTAACTCACATTTTAGAACTATTTTTGAAGCACTAATGCTGGGTTTTTGTTTCATCTGCAAATGGTAAATTATGACTTTAGGGATATACAACTGTATGCAGCAGTAACTTTTCCATCTTTAACTGGGTAATAAGAACAAAACAGATGACGTAACGACCGCGAACATGGAGCTCTCCGACCACCACTGGTTTTTCGCCAACTTTAGGAAGACAGCAACTCAAAACGTATGTATAGAACGTACTTACTGAACTGTCTTTGCTTCAACTTCAGGTGTAATAACGAAAATATACTTTTGCACGCTTCTGATGGAAAACTCCTACAACTTGAGAAGCAAATCTCACCATACAACCATGCCGAACGACAACCAACGCCCTGCACAGCAACGCGCAGCCACCACTGCAGCAGCCGGTGACAAAGGCACGTTCACACTCGCTGATGTCATGAGCTCACTCTAGGATTCGGAGACCAGAGTGTGTGCCAAACTCGAGCAAATGTGTACGGACATAACTGCTGTCAACCAGAAGGTAAAGGATGTACAAGTGGCTGTGCAAGACAACTCGGCAAGAGTCGTAGATATCGAAAATGTCAAGATACATGACGTAGAAGCTAAGCTTCAAGCCAGAATTGCCGACCTGAAGAAGATCATGGCTGCCGAGATTTATCAACGGAAGGCCAATCTCCTCTTCTATGGTGTGAAGACCACGGCCAACGAGGATGTCGACGCGGTTATTCGACACACGTTCACTTATCTTGGCATACCCAAGGATGACGCCAATACCATCAGCCTTGTGAACGTCCATCGCCGTCCGCAACGTGAGGGAGACGACAGACCCCCACCCATCATCGCCAAATTCGTTAATATGTCTCAGCGAAACCGCGTGCTCACGGCATTCGAATATACCGGTAAGACGGTTGGAAACGCGCCTACTACTGGAAAGAGGATCACTGTCCGATCTGATCTCCCCCAGCCCTAAAAGCCAAACGGAGCAAGCTCGCCAACACTGCGTTCACCCTTCGCAAGAAAAGAAAAACTGTCAACGAAGATAGCCGTCGTCGGCACCGACGTAGTCTTGTTTCTCAAGAAAAAAGGTACGAGGAATTGGGAAACACACAGAGATTAGTTATCTTAAACTTGTCTAATGTGCATGGTCGTAAATATTACAAACCTGTTTCTTCATTTGGTTGTAAATTCATTATCATAACCTAAGTCCAGGATCAGTATCATCCTTTTTATCATTTTTTTTTTGCTCGCTGGCATTTAATAGGCACCTTTACGAGAGAAATTTTGTAATCAAAATTATGCGTTTGTATATTCGGATAAATCCTGCTCCGAATTTGTTGTTTGAATATCGACTATTTTTTTTTCATGTCTCAACATGCTTCGTACGTGTGTATAGAACAAGCAGAAAGCGAATGTAAATTAATGCATTTCACTGGTTTGTGGTTTGGTGTCTTGTTAATGAACCTGGTGGTGGTGGGATTTCATTCCAGCCCAAACTGAGATTTCTGATGTTGATCTCTTCTGAGGATGATTCCAAGCAATGTTACACCACCTTATTATCTTACCCATGTATGTATGTTAAATATGCTAGGTAACGTATCTAATGGTATTGATGATATCAATACTCTTAATGATGCTATGTCTGATCGTGACCTCATTCACAATGACCATGACGCTTCATTTCATCCGAAACCAGGAACATCCAGTTATATTTTACCGCAAGTCTTTCAGAGCGGAGTATACTTTCTCAGTTTTGCATTATTATGTAAGGAGATTTATTAAAAGTTTTGACCAATTACAATTATTTCTGGACACTTTGAATGTAAAACTTTCAGTTTTGGGATTATGTGAAACTTGGCTGGCTGAAAATTTCACTTCCCTTGTACAATTAGATTTTGTATTTTGTATTTATCTATTTACCACTTGTGGGATGGATAGCCCTTTCAGCAAATTGATGTTTTTCGAAGGGGTCCAACCAAAGTATAGTCTGTAATACCAACATAACAATACACAAAACATTCAGTAGGGGAGAGTAGTAAAAAACAACAAAAATTGATTAAAAAAATTACTACACAAGAAATACACAAATTTAGCTGAAACAGTAAACAAATATACGTTCACGCGATGTACATATAAGGAAAAAAGAACTCCAACAATAAGGAGCAAAAAAAAAATCATAGGTAAGGAGGGAAAAAAAAAGAAGACGAGAAAGAGAGAGAGAGAAAAACAAAGCCAAACAAAAATAATATCTCGTACATTGTGCCAAATCAAAATGCCAAAAACTCAATAATGTAAAGCATTCAGTGCAATTGGAATGACCTTCAAAACACGTTTAAAACTGAAACAAATTTACCATATATGATATCCAGGTCATTCTATAATTTTGCGCCACGATAAATCAAAGATCGTATACCATAATTAGTTTTGGGTTGGGGAGTTTGAGTTTATGTTAGCCAGATCTCGTTACATATGGAATTTTACGCACATGAAACATACTGCTTAAATATGATGGACAAAAATTTGGGTTATTTGGTACATAACGCATGCTGAGTGTTTTCTCCAACGCACACTAAGTCTTTCTAGTTTAAGTAGGCCTACATCATACAAGTTTTGCGAAGGAAATAAATAATCCACATTCAGTACAATCCGAAGTGCCCAATTTTGTAATACTTGTAATTCATTAAGATAGGACTTGTATGTGTTTGCCCAAACTACATCGCAGTAGTCAAAATTAGACTGAATAATTGATTTGTAAAACAATAATGCCGTGCGTCTATTAATATACAATCTTATTCTACGAAATAAATATAACAACTTTGACACTTTTTTTCTTCACATAATCAGCATATTGTTTCCAACGTAAATTCTGATGAATAATTACACCTAAGTATTTACAACATTCATTTCTCTTTATTTCATTATCATCTATATAAATATGACAACTGTTTAGTACTGTTTGGTACTTTTTCAATCGCTGATGTGTATCGAGAAACATTACTTCACATTTCTTTGCATTCACTGTGAGTTTATTTTGTTTAAACCAGCTGGATAACTTAAGTAAATCAATATTCAATTTCCTGGAAATTTCAGTTGGCTCTTTCGATGCAGTAAACAAGCAGGTATCGTCTGCGTACAAAGATTTTTTTTCCTCGACAGAGGTACTTTATTCATTCATTTCCAAAACTATACATCAAACAATTTCTATTCTTTGAAACAACTGAATGGACACATACTCAAAGGGTACAATTCTTCATTGGTTACTAAGTAAATTTCATCATGTTTGATACAATCTCAGAAACATTATCTAACAGTATTTCATTTCTAAAACTAATCCATATTTTCAAACCATTGTATGAATGCCCTTGAAATAAGTGCATCGTGTATTGTTTATAAATTGCATACTGCGCATATTTCAATATTTTATTTATATTTGTTACATTTGGACTCTTTGATTCCACTCCAATAATCAGTGATTTCTCGTTTGGTAAAATGGTTTCTCTAAAAGGGAACTGAACAAAATCAGTGATCTTTTTCCTAAACATAGACACTTTAGAACACTCCAGGAGAACATGACTATAAAAGGTTTTTGTTTCAATGTAAAAAATGAGCAAAATGTACACAAGTTATCACTTACAATTTTCCATTTGAAAATATTATATCTATAAGGTAAAATACAATGTAATGTCTTGAAATAGCATTGCTTATAAACTTTGTTGTTCCTTAGTTTTCGAAATTTTTGTTTCAAAACAATATTCCAATCAAAATCAGCATTCAAATCAGATCTATCCTTTCAATATAACAGTATAGTTAGATCACTTTTCTTACTCTCACATAACAAATTATAACATTGTTTCGATGTTGTTTTAGATAATCGGATATAATCATTGTCCTTTATTGCATATAAATCAATATCGTAATCTTTGTGCGCGTTTTCACATTTATCTACTTCTGATATACGTTCCAACCATATCTTTGGAATTGCCTTTTTAAGTTTTGAATACTTAAAATCCACTAATGAATTATCAGAATTAAGTGCACAACAAATTGACTCACGAGATTTAAAACATCCATTTTCAACTACATCAAATCAAAATACCTTTCTTGTGCTATTCTTCAAAAAACAAAGTTTTTCCATTAAAATATATATTACTGTTATACCACAATACTTCATCTAGTATATTATTCACATGAAGGAAATCAATATATCTTAATTCGCACCACGAAAGTGTAAAGACGAGGTAGTCTATGCTTCTTGCATAGTGCTAACACATCTGTATATACATGAACAGTTCGTTTTCATTATCAGTTTACTTGGACCGATTTTCTCTACCCAAAATTAGAACATAAACTTCCATGACGAGTCTGATTGACAATTTTGATAATTTTTGCGAACCACGACAAATACAGCGATTGAAATCGAGCATGTAAATCAAACATATTCAAACCACCTTTTTCAATAGGATTTAGTAACATAGATCGCTTCACCTTTTCTCTCCTAGAATTCCAAAGGAAATTATAAATCAATTTATTCAGTTCCATAATGAACTTTTCTGGAAATGGTAATACTAAAGCTACATACATAAATTATGAAATTATCAATGATTTAATAATTGCCACTTTATCATACATTGTTAAGTTTTTCATTTCCCAGAACTTTAAACTAACTTTAACCTTTTCTAATTTTAAAAACCAATTTAATTGTTCAGATTCATTTCTGTTCTTTGTTAAAAATACACCCAGATATTTCACAGGATCACTAGTCCAATTCAAATCATTTAAACTATTTTCTTGAAATTTCATTGTTTCTACTTTTCTTTTCATGACATTCAAAACTGGTCCAGCAATTTGCCCAAAACGTTTAACTTTCTCGAGTGCTGTATTAGTAGACCCTATATCGAATTAACAAAAATAACAGTACCATCAGCCAGCTGTGAGATTTTAAAATAATTTTTGTTGGGCTGTGTTGCCGGAAATAACAGTGATACCCTTTATATAACTGTTCTGCTTAATTCTCAAAGCCATTACTTCAGCTACAAGTATCAAAGCGGAAAGTGGACAGCCCTGCCCTATTTCCCGTTTTATTTCAAACTTCTCTGATACCCATCCACCAGTTATGACACTCCCTTTAACATCAGAATATAATGCTTTAATCCATCCAATAAAGCATTCTTTGAAATTCGTTTACGCACTAAATGAAAAACAAATTCATGACGAACACAATCAAAGGTCTTTTGAAAGTCGATGAATAATAAAACACCCGGTAAATCACAGTAATCACAGTATTCAATGATATCTTGAACTAAACGTAAATTCTGCATAGCCGAACGACGTCTGATGAAAGGAAACCAACTTTTCTACTTTCTTTAATCTTTTGCTCAATACTTTGCTTTAATCTTATAGTCTATGTTTAATAAAGATATTGGTCTCCAATTATCCAAACATTGTTTGTCCCCTTTCTTATACAATAATGTCAAAATAGCAAGCTTCTAAGATTCGGATAAGTGTTGTTTCCGAAAACCTTCAGTCACACTTTCAGTTAATAATGACTTGACATCATCCCCAAAACACATATAAAACTCAGCCGATAGTCCATCACTACCTGGTGACTTATTATTTTTCATAGTTGAAAGGGCTTCTCGACATTCTTTTTCAGTATCAGCCCTTCACATGACATTGCCTCTTCCTCATTAAGAGTTGGAATTTCGATTAAGGCTAAATACTCATCAACCTCATCAACATCAAATTCAGACTCCTGAGAGTACAGCTCTTTATAATAACAAGATATTTCCTTGAGTATACTCTGTTGATTTGTGACATACTTTCCATCTCTTTTTTTACAGTCTATTTGCTTTTTCTGAGCATTCCTTTTTTCAAGTTGAAGGAAATATTAAGTGGATTTTTCACCGTTTTCCATCCATTGCTGTATTGACCTTACAAACTTACCTTTACATTTTTGTGTTAAAACATCATCATATCTCTTCTGAATTGCTGTTAATTTCCTTACATTTTCCTCAGACGGATTTTCATCAGTCTTCACAAGAAACTCCTCATATTTATTTTGTAACTTTCTCCACATTTCCTCTATTTTTCTCTACATTTTTGTTTCGGATACTTAATCGTGTATTCTTTAATTCGTATTTTGCACATATCACATTTAACTTGTGCATTCACATGAATATTTTCCATTCTAAATTTGGCAATTGCACGCTTTACATTTTCTTTATAATCATCATCTTTCAACAAAGAGTTGTTCATCTTCCGTACTCCACTTCCTCTCTTATTATGCAAAGTTGTTATTCGTAACAGGCGCGCCGGAAGCAGTTTTGGATTGGGGGGGCAAACATTGGAGGGGGCTCAAGATTAGACCATGCATATGTTACACAATAATACACATACACACACACACACACCTATTGTATATATATATATATAATTATATATTATATATATTATACACACACACACACGCACACACATCTATTATATATATATATATATATGTATATATATATATGTAAAGTGGCGTACGGTGGGTCGAAACATGGGGGGGGGGAACCATTAAGTAATTTTGACAGTCTGTATGCTTGTGCGTGTGTGCGTGAGCAATAATGGGACTACAATACATTACGGAATGTGATACATTCAACAACGCAGTCATTGAGGAACATTGTAAGTTTTCCTTACATGGATTATGGAATGACGGTGTGAAACGATCGAAAAATTATATACTGTCAGCAACATAAGGTGAATGGCATAACAATAGAATGCGAGCGAGCGAAGCGAGCGAGCTTGAAAATTGTGATATTCTACAGTTCCAAAACTGGAGTTTTAATTGTAGCTATATATTTCGCTTTGGAAATAAATGGGGGCGCATCGGGCGCAACTGCTGGCAATTATTGGCAGCAACAGTAGGAGAATGGCATAACGATTCAATGCGAGCGAGCGAAGCGAGCAAGCTTGAAAATTTTGACATTCTACAGTCCCAAAACTGGGGTTTGTAGCTATATCTTTCACTTTGGAAATTAATGGGGCGGTGCATCGGGCGCAACTGCTAGCAATTACTGGCAGCAACATTAGGAGAATGGCAGAAGGATTCAATGCGAGCGAGCTTGAGAATTTTGACATTTTACAGTCCAAAAACTCCCGTTTGTAGCTATATCTTTCGTTTTGGAAATGAAGGGGGGGGGCATCGGGGCGCAACTGCTGGCAATTACTGGCAGCAACATTAGGATAGTGGCATAACGATTCAAGGCGAGCGAGCGAAGCGAGCGAGCTTGAAAAATTTGACATTTTACAGTCCCAAAACTCCCGTTTGTAGCTATATTTATTTTTCGCGTTGGAAATTAAGGGGTGGGGGCATCGGGCGCAACTACTGGCAATTACTGTCAGCAACATTAGGAGAATGGCATAACGATTCAATGCGAGCGAGCGAAACGAGCGAGCTTGAAAATTTTGACATTCTAGAGTCCAACAACTGCCGTCGTAGCTATGTTTTTCGCTTTAGAAATTAAGGGGGAGGCGCACCGGGCTCAACTGCTGGATGCGAGCGAGCGAAGCGAGCGAGCTTGAAAATTTTGACATTTTACTGTCCAAAAGCTGCCGTTTGTAGCCATATTTTTTCCCTCTTATTCATATACCATACATATATATATATTTTTTTTTTAATTCATTTATTTTTATTATTGTTATTATTATTATTATTATTATTTTTTTTTTTTTGGGGGGGGCTTTTTGGGGGGGCAAAAATGCGTTTTGCCCCCCCACTTTTTGGATTGGGGGGGGGGGGGGCGGCCGCCCCCCCCCTGCCCCCCCACTTCCGGCGCCTGATGTTCGTAAGGTGATTGCACACTGGTCACACTTTACAACTGGTTTTATTTCTGTTGCCTGAACAAAGGGTGAAAGAAAGTTTCATGTTAGCCAATAATCTAATCGCGAAAAAACATTCACCGTTAATTGACGCCAAGTACATTGCTTTCTGAATGGAAAGAAATGTCTCCATACATCTATCAGCTGAAATCGCTTAAGCAATTTCTGAAACCAATTCACTCGTTTATATGCATAAGATACGCCATGAGTATCAAGCGAAGGGTTCTGCATGCAATTCCAATCCCCTCCTAATATCAATATGTCACTTTTAAGTTTCACCTTCTTTAGCGATTTGAACAATTTTCTATAAAACTGCTCTTTGTCGTTACGTTTGGTAGGTGCATAAACATTCAAAACAAGATAAAAGAATTCACCACCATACAGTCGTAATGCGACAGCTCTTCCATCAAAATTAGTGTAGCATTCGAGTGGCTTGACAAATTCATTTTCACGAATAAAGATGGCTACACCTTTTGAATGGTTTGAACCATGATTGAAATAACAATGGTAACGGCCTTCTACTCCGATAACTGCTTCCAATTGCGGTGTTAGGAATGTTTCTTGTAACATAACATCTGATTTTTGATGATTTATCCAGGAAATTGTTTTCTTTCTTTTGAACTTATCTCTGATTCCCCGTACATTGAGAGATAAAAGGGATATGCTTTGAGTTTTCCTACTATGTACTTCTTTCAACTTTCTCTTCGATTTATTATCACCACCATGGGTTTCATTATCATCATTCACTTGTTTGCTTGTTTGTTCTGCTATTTTCGTTGACTCCCTCTTTTCCCTCCAGGTTTTTTTTTTTTTTGTCTTTTTTCAGTTTTTTCTCTGACTTTGGAGATTTAGGTGTGGCAACTGGTTGATCGTCATCAGTGCAGGTGTCATCGGAGATATTATTCGAGTCGTCGCTTGCTTGCTCTCGAGCGCTTTCTCGAGTGGCATCCATACACTGAGGTGACGCTGTGTGTTTAGGACGCAAGAAGTAGGATATATCCTACTGGTTTGGGATCTTCGAGCGTACGCTGGAATCATCGCTTCCCTTGGCATCCAGCGTTGGGCCCGTCTGAACTTGTGAGTTGCTTTTGTTTCCACATTCGTGGTTGATTGTTTGTCTGGAAGAGGAGTCGCGAGCGTTCATCAGGGCATCGTTGATTACATCATTCCATTGTTGAGAAGCATGTGTGTTATTCGCGTCGGTTGCGACCGCGGTTTGGTCATGCTACTTCGATGGATTCCTCACACTGTCACGTGAGCTGCGATCAGCTGGGAAGCTACGCGACGATGTACTTGGCGTGGAAGTGTTTGTGTTTTCCACACAGCTTGTGCTTTTGTGGCCAGTTTTGTTGCAGATTTTGCATTTGATACTGTTCGAGCACTGTGACGAATGGTGACCCCTTTCTAGACATCTTGAACATGTTATCACACGCTAAGGTTGACCATTATATATGAAACACACGAGCACGAAACAAATTTGCCATCACCGAGGGAGGGGCTGAGATGGTGGATCTATGTAGCACACTCTGTCCCGACCTCATTCAAACAATCAATCAGTTCACCATTCACTGGAAGTTTTTGCCGAATGATTTCACCCCTCACTTGACATTTTCATTTTTCCAGAGTAGATTTGATCAGTTCATCACCCACAGACAGAGGGACATCTTTGATCAACACACGTGATCAACACACGTGTATGGATTTGTGTCATAGACGGGTATTGTGGTACTTCTCAGTAGAAGGCCATTGGTAACAAGGTCTGCTCTAGCTTCATGACTGTTTACATAGACTCTCCATAGAGAACCGATGCGTTGTACACCGGTGACATACCGGCGGTCTACCGAACGGATCAATGCAAGGTACAATTCCTCACCTGTAAGGGTGTTGGTGGCGTCTCGCCGTGGGACATCTCTTGCCTGTATGAAGACTGGCTTCGGACGAAGGAGTGGCCATGTCAGAGTACATCTCAAAATATGACAAAATATCCACTGGTATTCATTCAAACGGATGTGTAATGTCCACATGTATCACGCACGTTGAAACACTTCAATTTAGAGTGTCGCTAGAAAAACGAGTACAACTTTGCTTGAATTATCTGGAGCTGTCCGGGTAAACGTCGTGCAAATCCTGTCTGCGTACAAAGATAACTCGCAGTGGTTTATATGTGACCCTGCACCTCAAAACAAACAAAAAGTCGCCAGACATGAATTTTTAGTTAAGACCATATTCTGAAAGAGCAGACTTTAAGCTTTAAAATGATGTATAATTCAAATCAAATGGACTCTCCTAACCTATCTAAATATTGGGAAAAAAAGCACAAACTCAGGAAAAGTGTGAACTGAGAAAAGAGACTCTGAAATACAGTGTCTATTCAAGCGCTTACTCTTTACCAAACCGTGCTGGCTGTGCGATGAATGGGACAAAAAACAGGAAGTAAACCACTAGAGTAACAACAATGAAAGGATTATCAGATTAAACTGAAATTAAGCATGCCTCATAAACACATTCTGTCCATAACTAATGCCAACTTTCAAAGCAGTAGCACTATCCTTTCAAAAGTTATTAGAGTTGAAAGTGAAGAGTGTGGACAAGGTTTTTCAGAAATGAAAAAGGGATTCTAAAGACACGCCTAATCACACTAATCTGCCAAAAATGTTCGAGATAAACTGCTAAAAAAAACACACGTTCCTGCCCGTTTTATGATGCCAAATTTTAGCATAATGTTAAAGAAGACCCGCTCTTTCAGAAAATATGAAAAAGTCAAGTTCGGCTAGGTTGACCCATTTCACTTATTCTCAGTCCTCATGCAAAATCAGTGTGTGCGACTTTATGTTCGTTTTGAGGTGCACGGTCACATATTATATGGCATATCATTAACAAAAATAGAAAACAATAAAGGGCCTAGAAGTGAACCCTGGGATAGACCACACTTCAAATCGGATTCAGTAGATGTATAACCATTAACAGACGTATATTGCTTTCTATCTTCAAAATAATTTCTGAACCACCTCAGTGCATGTTGGCCAAATCCTAATTTCTAACTTCTGCAATAATATACAGTGCATGGTCGACAATATCGAACGCTTTCTTGAGGTCAATTGCCACATCAAGACCAACAATATTACCTTTATCAATCACATCCAACTATTTTTCTGTTACGTTTAATAATGCAGTTTGCGTTGAGTGCATAGGTCTAAAACCTAATTGACAGGCAGTTAATATATTATTTTCGTTCAAAAAATTATGAATTTGATTTTATACAACATTTTCCATTTACTTTGCCAAAAACCGAAATAACAGATATAGGGCGATTATTTTCAATGTCTAATTTGTCGCCGCCTTTGTGAATTGGAGTGATGCGTGCGCACTTTCACCGACTAGGTATAATACCTAGTTGCAGTGACTGGTTAAGAATGTGTGTGTGTGGGGGGGGGGCGGTGCAATGATGGAGGCTATTGGTTTCAGGAGCTTTGCGGAGAAATTGGTCCAGTAGATTTATTCAATGGGAGGTTCCATAGTATTTCCACAGTGTCTTTTGGCAGTACCTTGTCAAAAAGGAACGTATTGGTAAACAATTGGGGTGTTTGGGGATACCTTGTTTTCTTCTCCGCAGAGTCAGATGCACTGTGTAGCTTAGTTCCTATGGTACAAAAATAATCATTAAATGCATCTGATAATTCTTGTCCAATTAAACGCTTATCATTATGAACAACAACATTGTTTGACTTTCCTTTTTTTTCAGGTGCTAAGTATCGTGGGGTTTTCCATACATTTTTCACATTAGAAGCAGCCCTTTCAATTTTAGTCGAAATAAAATTTCAATTTATCTCTTTTTTGCATCCATCTCAAAATACTGTCGGTCATCCAAGGAGAATTTTTTTTGCTTAATACGCCTTTTCCGTAGTGGTGCGTGTTTATCAGCCACAGTCATAATCGCAGAAGAGAAAATAGAACAGGCCTCTTCCGGATTGTTCGATTGAAATACGCAATCAAAATCGATATTATTAACATCATCAATGAAAATTTCTTCATCAAAATGTTAAAAAATTATTCCGGTTTTATATTCATGCTGCCTAATACTAAGACATTTGAACCTTCCAACAACACATATATCATATAATGATCACTAATAGACGTTTCAATTACTCCACTGTCACATATTTGTTGTCACTATTACTGAATATAAGATCAACTGCTGTCCGTACTTTGAGTTACTCTTGTGGGCTCATGAATAAACTGTGTAGCATTAAAGGGCTCCATGATGTCCACAAGTTTTCTCGTGTGCCAGGGTATACATTTACTCCTCACGTCACAATTCAAATCTCCCAATAAATAATATGACATTTTCAAGTCTTCAATTTTCATCATTACTTGTTCAAATTCCACAAACAAATCATTACTCGAATAGGGAAGTCTATACCAACACATTACATAAAATGATTTTTGCAACTCAAGTTTTACTTCTATTACAATCAATTCCAACTTATCATATGTATCAAATTCATCCTTACGTACAAAAATTATATTGCCCTTTATAAATACAGCAACGCCACCACCTTGTCTATTTCTATCACGCCGTAATAATGTGTAACCAGCTATACTAATTTCACCATCACCAACCACAGGAGATTAGTGAGGTTCAGTGAGAGTTATCATATCCGTATCAAATGCAAGAGCAAAATTTCTAACTTCATCAATGTGTTTCATCAACGATGCACAATTCAAATGAATAATTTTTTAGCCCCTTTGAGATTGTAAATTACTAATCTTACTCTTTACTTTATCTAATTCTTCAGTTGTCACTGCCATTGGCTCAGCGACCGTGTTTGTAGATTCTACTTCAATACAAGAGCTAAAAGAGTCACCAAACGGCAACATTTTCCAGAGACATATATCGCATGCCCAATCACCATTTGACTAAAAAAAAGATCGTGATTCGCTAGAACATTCAAAATGACCCCCCAAAAATTGCAAAGAGTGTAATATAGCATTTTGGTTATTTTTCACTGATTTTTTTTTTTTTTTGACAGAAAACACAAGGATTTCTAGGAGGCATAACAAATAAATCAGGGTAAAATAAAACAGTGCAGAACATCCCAATTTCATGTTTATGGGTAAACAAGCGTCTACGAATTGGAATATATGAAAAAGCAAACAATAGTTCGGCTTTTAGCTTCACACCATAGGGTTACAGGGCATTCAAGTCACTCTGAGTTCGAATGACTCTGTTCATTGTCTTTCCGTTTGTTGCCTTCATTTTTACAATGACACGACCATCACTTGACCACACAGAGAGGACACTTTGTTTCCTTCTTGCGCTGTTGAGCAACTGCAAGTTCGCTTTAATTAATTGTTCTTGCACCACGATGTTTGAACCTTTCAGTAGACGACGATGTGAGATGACCGCATGACGTTGTCTGTATTAGGTAAATTTCACAACAATAGGACGTGGCCTGTTCGCTGGTTTACCATCCTTGGATTTTGAAGGGCGCTTCGCTTGATCACCCACACGATGTCAGCGGTCAATGTCTTCCTTCGAGATCTTCACCCCAAGATGGTCTTTCGCAATGTTACAGATGAGGTCGTCCGTTGATTCATTGTCTTCTTCTTCAACACCAAAGAACACCAAACAATTCCTCCGCGAGTATTGCTCCAGATCCGCAGCTGTCAAACGAAGATTGTTCATTGTGGTGCGCTGATCGGATCCTCAACAACGGCAGAAAGGCGAGCAATTTCGTCAACCAGCGATTTGTTTTGAATCTCCAACTCCATCATTCGGCCCTCCTACTTATCCAAGCGGTCAAGAAGTTTGGAAAACTCCTTTTGAATGGCTTCTTGGATTATTACATGGATGGATTTGAGTAGATTTTTATTTTCGTTCGGAAAGCGCGAAAACATGTCATTCACGAGCCTTGTTGTTGCGTCATCGACCTCAGAAGTTGGAGGCGCCATATTGGACGCAATATATTGTAGGGATGATGGAAATTCAAAATTACACCGTATCACTGTAGACAGTAATTCGACTGACCATTGACGACTCTATACTCACAAAATACGCTCCGAGTATAATATGTTCATAAATCATGCAGCAATGTTCAATAGGAGGTCAGAATGCAACAACCAACAAATTTGAGTAGTTATAGTCAATTGCCAGAGTATGCCTGAGGATCATGGAGGATATGAGAGTTCGGGTAGATCAGGAAGTACACCTAGACCTACTATTAAGCAGGTTGAATATCAATTCAGGCAAATATCAAAAACCAAGTGTGATTCAGTACAATATGATTGTCTTGGCTGTCCTTGAAATCACTTACATGATGCAAGACGGTACTTCCGATTGGTCACCGGTGACTGGACATTAATTGACCGACACTGGAAGAGCACATATGGGACTGGCACTTTGTCGGTGTCTATAAGAGGACATGGTGTTCCCTCTTCAGAAATCGACACTAAAGATCATAATTCACATAACCACCGGTTAAGTCCATGATTGACTTGTACTAGGCAAATAAGAATTCATATTCCATAACCCTCGAGCAAAGAAGCCGATGAATTGCCGCTGGAAATCACGGCAGATTAGAGCAGTATATCCATACCCGGTAAATGGTTACACACTGGTCACAAATAATAGAGTTTGTAAACGAGGTGGAGGTGTGGCATATTATGTGAACAATAATTTGAAATTTGAAACGATAACCCAGCTGAGTCATAATGTCTGATTCAATTGAAAGTATTTTTATTGATATAAGTATGCCAGGTAATAAAAATGTATTAATATGAGAAATTTACAAGCCATCAAACTGCAATCATTCTGACTTCATCTCGAATTTAGAAATGATTTTAGATTCGCCCTATTTTTTCAAATTTAGAAATAATTTTAGATTCGCCCTATTTACGTGATTTTTTTTGATACTATGGTATCATCCTCTTTCACTCCTTGCATTACCAAGCCTCCGCAACACTAATCGATAACATAATTTCAAACAGTAATAATTAATGTTCATCAATGTATCGTTGTTACAGACATATCAGATCATTTTCCCGTTATAGTTTCTTCCATTTCTGCTTTTCCTGAATCGCATAGGAAAGGTGTGTAAAAATTAATCGCAATCACGAGTATTCCGCGATCATACTATTAGCTGTTTAAGCAAAGTTTATCCGAAATTGATTAGAATGAGGTTTTTGACTCTACTGTTCCCAATGATGCGTATAAAAGATTCATGAATATTTGCTACCCTTATATCACTCGCATTTCCGTTTGAGAAATCAAAGAGGAAACTACAAAACAGTTCTGCGCTCACCTTGGATAACAAAAGCCTTAGATCCATAAACAAGAAAAATACTTTGTTTTACAGATATAAATCATGTGATAGAGCTTTGAATAAATCGAAGTACATTAAATATCGGAACACTCTTCCCCGTTGCGTTAAGCAAAAATGAAAAAAAGACTATTTTTTGTTCTTTGTTTGAACACCACAAGTCAGACGCAAAATCTACTTGGCATGTTATAAATAGTGTTATTTGTAAACGTGTAACTAAGGGTATTATTGATAATATCCTTTGTGAAGAGATGAATTTAACAGATGATGTGGAAATTGCTGAAGCATTATCTCTCTCTCTTTTTTTTTAATACTGGTCCGAATCTGGCCCGTAATATTTCATCTGTACACAGACCCGTTCATTCATGTCTACTAAATTTCAATCCTCAGTCTTTTTCTTTTTCTCCCAGTACTTGAAGCAGAGGTCTTTCACATATTGTCCATTCTTTCAGCCCCAAGAAGAGTATAGGTCGTGATGGGATTTCTTATCACCTTATGAAACTTACTGTAAATAAAATACTTTCACCACTGGTTAACATTTTGACTTTATCTTTAATAACAGACATTGTGCCCACTAAAATGAAAGTTGCTAAAGTTATCCCAATTTATAAGAAAGGCAGAGGGGATGAGTTAGGATAATTATCGACCAATATCGCTTCCGTCCTCCTTTTCTAAATTACTTGAGAATGTGGTTTATAATATTTTAATGAAATTCATAAACAAATGTGATGTTTTAGCTGATAATCAATTCGGGTTCCGGAAAAAAAAAAAGCATGCAACCACCCATGCTTTATTACTACTGGTTGGGAAAGTTATGAGCGCTATAAACACAAAGTCGCACTTAGTCGGTCTGTTTCTGGACTTATCCAAGGCCTTTGACACAATAGATCGCGAAATTCTTTTGTAAGACTAAATCATTAAGGTATTCGTGGAAAGGCTTTGGAGTGGTCCAGAAGTTATCTAACCGGTCGAACTCAATTTGTTTCAGTAAATAATCATGGCTCTGAAATAAACTCCATTTGTTGTGGTGTTCCACAGGGCTCCCTCTTAGGTGCTCTTTTATTCATTTTATATATCAAGGACTTCCGGAAATCATCTTCTCTACTGTCTTTTCTTCTGTTCGCAGATGACACAAGTCTCTTTTATTCTCACTCATGTCCTTATGTTTTGTTTAATTCTTTGAATAATGAACTTCAGTTGGTATTTGAGTGGATTTAGGCAAATACATTGTCGCTTGATATAAAGAAGAATAATTATATGGTTTTTCAGAAACACAAAATCTCTTCCAGGTTTAGTATTAGTGAACAGATTACAGTCAAACCAAATATATTCAACAAAATTTTTAGGTATTTATATTGACAGTAATCTTTCATGGAAGGTGCATGTTGATTATTTATGTAAATCTTTGTGTAAAAATGTTGGAGTTATTCACAAACTGAAATATCTCTTCCTAAAGCCAATATTGCATTGTCTTAATACAACTCTATTATTACCATACTTGAATTACGGAATATTGGCCTTGGGGAATCGCTCAAGGCTAAAATCTATTCGTTATTTCTGATTCAGAAAAAGTCCTTTCGGATTATCAATCGTTCACATTTTTTATCTCAATGTTTCATAAAAATAATGATATTCACACAACCTTACAAGACATAGTGAATGCTATCGTACAGTTTCAGCCTTTAAAACAATCACTTCGACCGGCCCTTCTTTCTGGAAAGAGTTAGATTCTGTGCGGTTGCAATCATTTTCTTTAAGTTCCTTTAAGCAAAATCTTAAAGCCAATTTTCTAAAGTCTTACGTTTATTTATTTTGCTGTGATCGCTTGAAAAAATTCTGCATACTCAAATGATGCCTCGCTCGAATGACTTTAATTGTTTGAACAACTTGCTTTTTTTCTTAGCAATGATACCATAACTTTAATCATGAACATCATACAATACTTTGTACATTCCGTAAATTTCATGATATTCTCGACATCTTGTATTTTTGCATTTTACGTCATTTTTGACATTGATATACTGTACTAAAGCCTATATCATATTTTTAGAACCCACATCGTTCAAGCTTTGTTTTTACTAGGTTCCTCATATTACACGTCAATTATACGTCCTTATACATTTGTGCAATTTTTGTTTTAAACTGACCATTGTATTAAAAACATTTCTTTTTTTCGAAATCAAATGGAAAATAAAACTTGTATGAAATGTGAAATACAGAGCATGAATAAAAGCAAAAAAAAAATACCAAAAAACCCCACAAAAACCAAAAACGCACACACAAAAAAAAGCACACAGAATTGCCACGCCAAGGAAAGAGTAATATAAAACCAAGCACTTTCCACGTGCATGTCTGGGATACTTGAGGAAATAGCTTGTGTAGTCCCAATGTAAAGTGTTGATTCTTGCCTGTATTTGGTCAATATGTTTTGAAGCAGTTGTGTTGTGTTAACGATAAGCTAAAGTGGATTGTCGTCTTGATTACTGTAAATCATAAATGTTTGCGTACGTTATCATTAAGCGAATTGCATGAGAACGAAGATTTATGAAATCAAATGTATGAGAAAGTTCTTGTCTACACTATATGCTTTAAATGACAGTGACAATTCGCAAAAAATTCATGCCATGAACAAAATCATCGGCTTCAATACGCGAAAATTTTATTGCTCAAAACTTTCTTGCATACAGTATAGGGTGAAACTAGCACACAAAAGATTAGGATCTGATCATATTAGAGAGTGTTGGTATCAGAAGTTTAAGTGAGGCTTTACAGTCATTATTTGCTTTCATTTGACTGGTGCAGTCACGCCCATATGACATACAAGCAGCTGCTGTGCAAACTGACGCCTTCCCTGCCTTCCTGGACATTGTGGCAGTCAACAATCCGGTCATTTTCAACACCCTAGTGGACCAGGTGAGAACAAAGAAGAGAAATGTTGAATGCCTTCTAATGTTTTGTACACATCGTGGCATGCCAGATAGACCTTCTTATATTCAACTTAATGGTTTTTGTATTGAATTGTTTCTGTTACAACTGATTAACAAATTGCCATTTATTAACGTTTACAAATATTGTTATTCAGTGTTGTTGTATAATAGTAGTAGTTAGCCGTAGTAAAAGATCAGAACCATCACTGGCTGTTGGCTGGAAGCTTGGTAGTCTAGTGGAGAGCTTCTCAGCCATTTTAGTTGCCACTGGTAGGTCGTGATGTTAAAAAAATATAATTATAATCTATACGTGTAAGTGCGTCTCAAAATAAAACAAAACGAAACAAAAACAAAAACAAACTTTGTTGGAACCAAAGTGGGCCTTTGGTTAAGGGGGTTGAGGAGTGCGGGTCTAGGGATATGACACCTCTCATGCAGTCAGGAGGTCATTGGTTCAAGTCCAGCCGAGTATGTGTGACCATGATTGTTACCATGGCTACTACTATTACACTAAATAATCAGTTCTTACTGTAATACTTCGATGAAGAGCAATTTGTTTATCAGTTGCAAGATCTTCTTTTTACATTGTTATGTGGTGGAGGCCTACTGTAACGATACAGTCAGTGTTAGTTAATTTGAATGGAACCGCAAAATTTTGATTTACAAAGGTGTGGATCAGAGAGGATTATTTTTTTTTGGGGGGGGGGTGGTAGGGGAAGAGTTCTTCTAGGAGGAGTCTTTATTTCTTTTAAGAGATTAAAAAGTACAATATTATGGCAAAATGCAAGAAAGTGTTGTTGAGTTATTTCAAAAGTTTGTAAACTAAAATGGCTTAATTATCTTTATTTGCTGATCAATACCTCTTTGGGTACCGGTAATTGATCAGTTGAAGTAGCTGGAAACTGTCCTAAAATGGGGACATGATTTCAATGCTGCAGCAGCCATTTTTACAAGATTCCCGGGCCCACGCTAGCTCTAAGGTAACTGAACAACTCACAGAAACAATTGTAATGCAGCTTAGTGTAGACAATCGGTTGTGTGTCCCCCTCATTAGTACACTGATGGACAGTGAGAAGTAAAGTTGGGCCTTAACGACTATTTAACTGATTGTTCTTGGTCAATCATTTAATTAAGATCCATAGTATAGCTGCCACTATTGGTAGAATTTAGCAGCCATTACTGATTTTAGCATGTGGCTTATGGTTGTGGCCTTAGAAAATTCCGCATTTTTTTAAATAAACATAATAATGGTATAAGTAATTTTCATAGAATGATTAAGTAAATTGTATACAAGCATGTTGACGACTATACTACGTCACCATTTGAAGATTTAATATATTGACTGCTTATGGTGTTTTTGTGATTAACGCTATGGCTCTCATTTTGTGTCAATGCTCCATGTAGCGGAGAGTAGAGAACATTCTTCTTGTTGAGAGGAGCCAGGATGCCAGGCAGTTCCTCCGCCACACTCCGCCGCTAAAGTGCCGCGAGGCTTTCACTTTGACTGGGGACCAGGTTTACGCCGGGGCTGAACAGAGGTTCTACGCCTGCACGCAGAAGAAGGCCCGCATCCTACGGGGGAACATCGATGATCAGATCCTGTGCGGATGAGGACCAGAGTTTTCTTAAAAATAGAGAAAAAATAGTTGTCTCACTTTGTTATTGCGATCCTATACATTAAATTTTTGTAGTCTCTTTCAATCACCTTTTGTTTTACTTGTAAAGTGCGCATTGACATCGGAGATGTTGTAAATATTTATCCGTTAATATCTGTTTCTTGATTTCTTGATTAATGATTTTGATACAATTATTGATTATCATATAGATACATTCATTGATTATCATATTGATACAGTTCTTGATTATCATCACATTGATATGTTTGTTCCAGCATTTTTTCTCAGTTGTAGTCATTATTAGTGAGCCCATATTTTATTAGGACCTCTTTGTTTTTGTTTTTTTATATCTCAGCCATTTCAAAACCAATTTTCGTCTCATAAAAGTCTACTTTTAATTCCTCTTACAATCGTACGCTCTTTGATATTAAGTGGTTTCTAATTATCACACAAAAAGTTAAAACTTGAATCACCATCTCAACCAAAACTATACAATCCCTTTAACAGACTGTCGAACAAGAGGCAAATTTATTATATTATATTTGCTCTGGGTCATGTATTACAGAGACGCCAAAAAGGAGCTGAGTGACAAGACACGGGAGCAGGAGAAAGTCAGAGAAGAGTTGAAACGTCTGCAGCAAATCATTTCAGAGAAAGACAGTCTTAAGAAGCGGGCCAAGAGACAGCGATCACAGCTGCAGGACCGGATCGGTGGCATCAACAATGTGAGTGGAGTTTGCCCGGACTCTGGAGAGAGTATGCAGATTCATTTGGAAGCTAGTACTGTATCTGGCTATGAGAAGCTGTTAGAAGTCAGTCATGCCGTGGAGTACACTATCCACATAGTAATGCCTTGTGATAATTATAGGTTTGTGTGTTTGTTAGCGTGACAGACACACCGTATCTAGGCCCTACATATTAGATTTCTTCCGTCTTGTAAGAGCTCCTGATAAGCTTAAACAATAATGAAGAATTGAATGAAGAGATGAATTTTAAGTCTCAGTTTTATTGATGCCACTGTTTTAGAGTTCCCGTTTTCCAGAGATTGGTTATTCCACAGATTGGGAGCTGCACAGGCATACTTAGTCTCCTAATGTTATTTTTGTTTTACATGTTACGATTTGTAGTAGAAGAGTTATCTTTGAACTGTGAAAGAAATGAGTGAGTTCACGAGATTTAAGTAGTAATAGTCCTGTTATATACCTGGGGATTTGACCAAAATGTGCCTTAGTCTTAAAAAAGACTGGGCTATTTTGATGCCTGGCAAGACGAAGGGGGGGGGGGGGGCTCATTCAGGCCCCCCACAAGATCTTGACCGTTGACCACGGTACGTGATCGTGAGGAAAATTGGTTTACCCCCAAGAATCTACAAAACTGAATGGGAAATTATTTCGCAATTATTCAAATTTATTCGAATAAATTAATCATGCTAATTCATGCATGAAATCAAAAGATCTTAAAATGGCTGTAAATCGGTAAATAAAAGTCCAAATTGCAAAAATTTGGTCTAGGTACTTATGCTTATTGAATGTGCATTAAAAAGATGGCGGTATCAATTTTTTTTTTTTTTACGTTTTTTATTTTTAAAATGTCTTTTGTATGTCATTGTTCTCGACTTCTTGTTTTTATCGTTTTTTTAATGGCAATCATCGGAAACGCTATTCCGATCAAAAACGACGTGAAAGTAATTGATTTTAATCTGCAAA
This sequence comes from Diadema setosum, assembly GCF_964275005.1. Lineage (NCBI taxonomy): Eukaryota > Metazoa > Echinodermata > Echinoidea > Diadematoida > Diadematidae > Diadema > Diadema setosum. Next base: position 47,124 of record NW_027307679.1, on the reverse strand, counting down.
AGTAAAGATATTGATTTTTTTACTAATCTCGGCTAGAAACAGAATCTGCATTGGATTATACATGAAATCATGTTTTTGAATAATTCTGGGTCTGCAATGCACTTACAAGATATTGTGTAACTTCAGAACCGCGTACTGGGGTTTGCAAATTTGGTCTCAAAAGTTGCGCAAGACTTAAAAAAAAAGCCGTGAAACGTCGCTGCGCGAGATTTTTACATTATAGATTATTGTGAAAAATGTACACAATCTGCAAGTAGCATGGGGATTCGTGGAGCAGGGAAGACTGGCACTGTTCGGATTTATTTGAGAATCCCCTTAAAGGACAAGTTCACGTTCATAAACGTAAGGATTGAGAGAATGTAGCAATATTAGTAGAACACATCATTGAAAGTTTGAGGAAAATCAGACAATCCGTTCAAAAGTTATGAATTTTTGAAGTTTTTGTGCAGTACCCGCTGGATGAGAAGACTACTGCAGTGTATGAATAACTTAGATGTCACATGCGTACAACAATATAAGGAAAATATAAAGAGAATTTCACAAAATTCCATCTTTTGAAAAAAGTACACATTCCCCTGACTCGTTACCGACAAATGTTATGGGTAATATTATTCCCCCTGCCTTTAGAAAGAGGCAAGTCAAGTGCTCTTTTATTATGCGAAAAAAATGAATATATTATGTTAAATTTTCTTTTACATTTTCTTTATACTGTTGTACGCATATGACTCACAAGCTGTAGTAGTCTCCTCATCCAGCTGTTCCAACACAAAAATTAAAAAAATTCATAACTTTTGCATCGATTGTCCAATTTTCCTCAAACTTTCACTGATGTGTTCTACTAATATTGTTGCATTTTCTCAATCCTTATGTTTATGAAGGTGAACTTGTCCTTTAACGAATTGGTGAAGTACCGGTACACACTCTTCTGCAGAACTTTGACTGGAGTCGACCGTTATTCATGAATGTACCCCAACACCAAAAACATGCATTAAAATTGCACCATTGGAGACACACACACAAAAAGCAAAATGTTCTCACCGTGAGAGGGGGACACCCCTCCCACGTGAGAACTTTTTGCACTTTGATGTTGTAAATGGTGTAATTAATTTGATGCCTGTTTTGCGTGTCTTATCCACTTATAACAGTCCCACATGTTATATTCTGACGTAGATTATCATTGAGCATTTTGCGTATAAAATGGTATCATTGAAATAAACTTCTTGTATTAATTCTCACATTTAATATCATGAACGCGACTGAGCCCGAGCGAGCGGAGCAGGCGAGGGGAAGGGTAGGGTGTGGCAGGGGGTGTCCCCCTCCCACGGTGAGAAATTCTTGCATTTTGATGTTGTAAATGGTGTAATTTGATGCCTGTTTTGCGTGCTCTATCAATTTGAAACAGTCCCACTTGTTTAAGGTAGCAATATATTTTGATGAAGATTATCATTGAGCAACTTGTCTATGTCAAATGGAAATAAACTGCTTATGTCAATTCTTTCAATGACTATCATGACGGCTGCACACGAGGGTATAGGTGAGGGGCATTTCTCCTCCCACACGAAGGAGATTTTTTATTTTCAGACCTGAAATTCAGCGATCTGGTGCAAACTTTTGATGCAATACTTTTCTTTTCAGGGAAATGATAAAAACACGGAATTTAGCTCTTATTTCGAATGTGCATCATCTGTACGTGTGCATGTACAAATTCTAGCAAGGTAGAGCTTAGGGGGAGGGTGTGGGAGGGGGACTGCCTCTCCCACTCGACGGAGCTTTTGCGTTTTTAGCGTTGAAATAAAGCGATCTGAAGCACACTTTTTGTGTAAAAATTGTCATTCCCCAAAGTGTACTAAGTCTATAGCGGGTACCAAGCAATGGAAGGGTGGCAAGATACCTCTCCCATATTCAAGGGAGCTTTATCAGGTTTAAGACCGAAATTCAACAATCTGGCGCACACTTTTGTTGGAATATCTGGAAATTTGTCAATCAGAAGAGAAGTGTAGCAAGTCTGTGGAAGGAGATTCTGTATATCTTTCTGATTGCAGTTAAGCGTTTTGGAGTACATATTCTGTTGCGTATTTTGAAAACTGTTAATGTTCAAAGTGTAGCCACAGTCTACTAGTATGCAGGACGGGGGGGGGGGGGGGGGAGCAGGGAGAAGGCGTGGGCGAGTGTTATTACCACCCTTCCCGTGCGATGGAGCTTTTGCCTTTTTAAAATTGAAATTAAGATATCTTGTATACGCATATTTGACGTAATATTTAGAAAATTATAAAAAACAACAACAACTGATCATGGGAAACTGAGGGAGGAGAGGGTTTGTTAAAAGGGGATATTCCCCTCGTACATGAGGGAACTTTGAGTTTTCGGAATATAAGTGATAAGTCTTGTGCACTCAGAATTATTGAGATTTTAAGATTTTTTTTTTTTTTTTTTTTTGGGGGGGGGGAAATCTAAAAGGTGTAGTAAGGCTAGGGAAAGGGGCACAGAGGGGGAGGATTTTGCATTTTTTGGAATTGAAATTCAACGATCTGGTGCACACTGTGAGTGAAATATTGAAAGAAATAAATGATGTTACTTGATTAAAGGTTGAAAGGGAGCCCCGCTTCATGCAAATGCATGCATTATACACGCATTTTTTCCCGGCTCCCAAATCCCCGGTCCAAATATTAGGGGGGGGGGGGGGGGCAGGGGGCGACCGCACCCATCGCCCCCGCCCTTGGCTACGCCAGTGGTATACCCATGAGTGTGCATTTCGATGTAAGTATTCGCTGACCGATGCTATTCGTGGATTTCAAATGTACCCAAGTAAGTGAGGCCACCCATGACTCCCCATGCTAACAGGTCTTTGAAGATATTCATTGGAGAATTGGAAACCAGGGCAGATATCTTCCAAATCATTTGATTCCAAAGATACATTTCGATAGTGTGAAAATTTTTCCTACCATAACAGAAAGTCCTGGAGCTAGAGGTGGAGGCAGAGGGGGATCAAGAGGCCAGTCTGGATGAGCTTGAGGGAGAGGTGTGGCAGATTGAGGAACAGCTAACCACGGTGACACAGAAAGTCGAGCAGCTGACTGGTAGCTTCAGGGAGGCTAGCAATCGACTCAAGGAAACCATCGAGCAGAACGACGCCATCGATCTAGCGATTCAGGAAATTAGCAACCAACTGGATCCACTGAAGGTACAGCATTTGACATCGAAAACCGTCGTAAGAAGGACCATTAAAATGATATTGTCAGCTCCCTTTCTCAGGAACATCAGTGTTCTTTCATTGTATCAAAGTTTTGTGATAACCAAACAGATAATGTATAGGTGACTCATGTTATAGCAAAGCCCTCGGAAATGGCTGGGTCCCGTTGCATAAAACTTTTTTTTGCAACCTTAAAAAATTCAGGTTGGGATTTGCCCAACCTGAATTTTTTAAGGTTGCTAACCTAAGAATGTAAAATCCGTTGCATAAAAACTCTGGTTGGGAGCTTCCAACCGGAATTTTGTGATTTCAACCGGAATAAAATCCGGGTGGAGTTTTATGCAACGGGCCCCTGTTTTTTTTTTTTTTTTTTTGGTCATTTTATCAATATTTCATTACAGTCAAAAGTAAAGTACATGTAGATAATATACTTGTATTATAGGTGATGATTGTGGGACCTGAAGTTTTGTTTGTTTTAACAAGAATTTTGTTATGACCACGTTCATTATAACAAGAACTTTGCTTTAATCTTTTTCATTATAGTAGGAATTTACTGTATCCAATGTTTTTAATAGCATAGGATTCGTCCAGTCATATCCACATAACAGGTGAACGCCTGTTAGGGTGGTATCATGCTCCTTTTCACACAACCTAGAACCAAAATGCAAAGTAATACCTTTTTTTTTTTTTTTGCAAACTAAAGAATAGCTATGTGTATGGCGCGCCATTTGCCTAATAATTCCGATAAACTCAGTTTATTGCTGAAAAACTATGTTTATCGGTCGATAAACTCAGTTTTTCGAGAGAAACTCTGCTTATCGACTGAAAAACTAAGTTTATCTCGATAAACGTAGTTTTTCACTCGATAAACAGAGTTTTTCGCTCGATAAACAGAATTTCTCGATAAACCTAATTTGTCGCTTGATAAACAGATTTTTTCGATAAACTCAAAGTATATCAAAAACTAAGTTTAACGATAAACTCTGATTATCGATAATCATGGTTATTTCAGCTTTGGCGAAAGGGGCGCTAGTACGGTGAAAATTAGCTGCAGGATTAGGACGTAGAGTTTGGCACGCAGTGCCACGCACTAGCCGTAGACTTGCGACTCCAGTACCCAGTAGTCACGACGGCATCCCACGTGAAACGTTAACGCAAACCAACACAAAGTGCACTTTGTCTGTCAAGCCTCAATGGGATGCGGTAAATCCTCTATGAACTGGTCCTGTACTCGACCACGAGCAGTGGCAACGCTCAGAGCCGTACGGCTCTACTCTGGCAATACTATTTAAAGCTCAAAGCGCCCACTACTGACAAATCTTGAATAACTCTGATTATCGATAAACTAAGTTTTTCGGCGATAAACTTCGCCGAAAAACTATGTTTATCGGTTGATAAACTAAGTTTATCGACTGAAAAACATAGTTTATCGCGATAAACTTAGTTTATCGCCGAGAAACTTAGTGTATCAGTCGATAAACAAAGTTTTTCGAGAGAAACTCTGTTCATCGAGCGAAAAACTAAGTTTATCACGATAAACTTATTTTTTTTTTCGCTTAGTTTATCAGTCGATAAACTAAGATTTTCACTTGATAAACAGAGTTAGTTTCTTGATAAACAGAGTTTATCGAAAAACTTGATCTCGAAAAACTTAGTTTATCGACTGATAAACTAAGTTTTTCGGAGTTATTGGGCAAATGGCGCGCCATATATGTGTGTAGTGCACGTGTTTACATTTATGGATTGACTGTTACACATTCTTCAAGTGTGTGCAGGTAATACTGAGTATGTGATGTGTGTTCATGTTGAGCTCTGTGTACAAAGATGACTATATTTCTGACCGCTTTTCAATCAAGACAGTCAATTGCTTGATGGGATCAAATGTCTACTGCTCGAATCACGCCAGTATTAAAAGTGGTTGCGTGAAGTTACATGTACGTAGATTCCAAGGATCTTAGCCTTTGTCTAATTCGAATGATGATGGTCATAAAACAGCATTTAGCCTATATAGAGCCATTTATCTGTAAAAACATCTAAAGGTGCCAATTCTGCACAATATTTTTCTGTGCTGTGGGTTTGAAATAGCAGCTCTTGTGTGTCATTTCCTGGATTTGTTGATTTCAATTCAGTTCATTTATTTTCATTCTTCTTTTTCCAACAAAACATAACACAAGATAAATCAGGAATTAACTCATAAACAGAAACATTTGCCTTTGCAATAGGTAAAATGATACCGATAAACATAAGAGAGCATACCGGCAAGAACATAGGCGCCGGAAGTGGGGGGGGGGGGGGGGGGGGGGGGGGGGGGGGGGGGGGGGGGGGCAAAACCCATTTTTGCCCCCCCCCCCCCCCCCAAAAAAAAAAACAAACAAACAAACAAACAAACAAAAAAAAAAAACAGAGCCCCCCCCCCCCAAAAAAAAATAGATAAAAATAAATAACACAAAATGAATATATTATATACATAAAATACAAATAGGGAAATTTATTAGCTAAGACTAGTAATTCTAACTCTCATAAATGTTTAGACATTCATTTTTCGTTGCGTGTGAGCAGATTATCTCAACCGCATTCAACGGTAACCTTTGCAGTTTTTAGAGGACTTTGGCTATGGAAAATCGTGTATAAATATAAAAATGTTAGCTTTAAGCACTGGCGGATTTAGAGGCGGGCACAACTGGTCCAGGCCAACCCTCCTTTTGAAGCAATTTTTAAAAAATTCTTCTTTGTTTTGTTATTGTTATACGTGTGCCCTCCCCCTCTCCTTGAGGAAAAAAAAATCTTCCATACGTCCCTCTTTCACCGCTAGTATACTAACGTGACACCTGACGTAGGTAGCGCTCCCGGAAAATAGTTTTAACCCCCACCCGCACCGCCCCCTTCTTAATTTCCAAAGCGAAAAAATATAGCTACAAACGGCAGTTTTTGGACTGTAAAATGTCAAAAATTTCAAGCTCGCTCGCATTTTATCGTTATGCCATTGTAAAAGAAAATGTTACTGCCAGTAATTGCCAGCAGTTGCGCCTGGGCCGCCCCCTTAATTTCCAGAGCGCAAAAAAAAAAAAAAATATATATATATATATATATATATATATAGCTACAAGCGGCAGTTTGGGGACTATAAAATGCCAAAATTTTCAAGCTCGCTTGCTTTGCTCGCTCGCATTTAATCGTTATGCCATTCTCCTAACGTTGCTGCCAGTAATTGCCAGCAGTTGAGCCCGGTGCGCCTTCCCCTTAATTTACAAAGCGAAAAACATAGCTACAAATGGCAGTTTTGGGACTGTAGAATGTCAAAATTGGCTCACATCGCTCGCTCGCATGGAATCGTTATGCCATTCTTCTAATGTTGCTGCCAGTAATTGCCAGCAGTTGCGCACGGTGCGCCCCCCTTAATTTCCAAAACGAAAGATATAGCCACAAACGGCAGTTTTTGGACTGTAAAATGTCAAAATTTTCAAGCTCGCTCGCTCCGCTCGCTCGCATTTTATTGTTATGCAATTCTCCTGATGTTGCTGACAGTGCTTGTCGTTTCACACCGTCATTCCATAATCCATGTAAGGAAAACTTACAATGTTGCTCAATGACTGCGTCGTTGAATGTATCACATTCCGTAATGTATTGTAGTCCCATTAAGTTTGCAGACTTACAGCGCACGCACAACCGCACAAGCATACACACCCTCAAAATTACTTTTCCACAAGGTGCCCCTAATGTCTCGACCCGCGGTACGCCATTGTACATATATATATATATATATATATATATATATATATATATGTGTGTGTGTTTGTGTGTGTATGTATGTGTATATTGTGTAACGTATGTATGGTCTATTGTGAGACCCCTTCAATATTTGCCCCCCAATCCAAAACTGCTTCCGGCGCGCCTGGGCAAGAACATATTACAAAGTCATGCTTCAGTTGAAAAAAAAAAGAAAGAATTGAGGGGTCCACTAAAAAGCAATGCTTGTATAATGTGAACCACTCCTAAAACTTATAAATAACTTATTTACAAACACTTGTCACAAATATGATATATAATAGGACCGGACAAAACAGGAGAAACACAACAACATGACACAACTTGCCAGAATAGATGAAAAGAATGGAAGAAAAGAAAGAAAAAGAGAATGAGAGAATGCCTACACGCTGAACAAGGGGAATGGAACAGGGGATGATTGAGAATGTGCTTCGTAGTTGGTACTGCATTTTTCTGTGCAAGGATTGTAATGGCTACTTCATTACCGAATAATGAATTCAGTGATTGAATGATTGGTGGATGGATGATGAACCCTGAGGTTGACGAAACCTATAGCTAATGAAAAAAATATATATATCAGAGAGGATTTGAAAGAAAAAAATTCAACTTGCGCTTAAAAGAATACAAAGATGGAGAATTTTTTATTTCACAGCTTAGTGAGTTCCAATGTGCCCCGAGTATTAATAGTCATTCCCTTTTGTTTATCCTTACTTTTGGTCTTAATTGTACCCGTGCTCCTCATCCTGTTCCCCTCACTAGGCTTTTGTTGGGACCTACACTCAACAAGCTTTGCTTTTTAGTAGGTTCCACCGTATTTCTCTTCGCATCCTTTACTTTGACTGAAAATGACACATCGGCCGTTATGTATTACTTTTGTATTCCTATTTCTTTTCATGTATATATCCAAGCTGGACATTCTGTATTATATTTTGTTATATACCATGTATTTTCCATCGAGAAATACGAAAATAAATTGAAATTGAAATTGAAATTGAAATTGAAATATCTAGGACCGGTGTATATAAATGTATTCTGAGCCAATGAAATTCTTAGGAAGGGTAAATGAAACTCATTAGATTGTCTAGTGGGATGATTATGAAAAGACTGCTTCCGTGGGAACATTGAATTGAAAATACTGGGAAGTGCATCTACATTGTAATCAAACATAAACTGACCAAGTTGAAAAAAATATAATTCTTTGATTTTCAAAATCATATATTTAGTAAATAATGGCTCTGTATGGGAACGTGGCCTAACGCCACAAATAAAACGAAGTGCCTTTTTTGTAATAACATTAGTTTATCTTGTAAAGTTTGATGGGTACTACCCCATGCTAGGAGTCCGTAATTAAGATAAGGTAAAATTATAGAAAAATGCAACGTCAACCAAGAGGACAAAGGAATATAAAACGACCTTCACAAAAGTTTATCGTCCATCTGTAATACCAAGAAATTTTTCATGAGATACTCGTTCTAACAGAGTGTCATCAAAAATAATTTCTGTGCCTAAAGCTTCTATAGAATTGCTAACAAGCATATACTCAGTTTTTTTCTGGAGATTAAATGATAATGTATTAGCTGTTATCCACTGAGTTACTTTTTTTAATTCGGAATTAACGATGCGTACAAGAGTATCTGGATTTTGGTGAGAATAGAAAATATATGAATCATCAGCAAAAAGTATAAATGACAGTATGTCAAATGATCTATAGAAAGTCATTAATATAAATGATAAAAAGTAAAAGTCCTAATAAATTACCCTGTGGGACGCCACATTTAATGAGTTCAAAACTTGAGTTGTTCTCGTTTAGAGATACGTATTGTTTTCGATTTTGTAGGTAACTCATGAACCACTCCAAGACCTTCCCCCATATTCTAATATTTCATGATTAATTGTATTGAATGCCTTGGAGAAGTCCAGGAAGATACCAATAAAATGAGAATGATTATCAATAGTATGCGCAGCGTGGTAGATAAACTTTAAAAGGGCATGAATGGTGCTATGTTTCTGACGAAGCCCAAATTGAGAATTTGTGAAAGCATTATGAAAATTCAGAAAATTAATTGTTCTTGTACATATTATTTTTTCCAAAATTTTACATAAAGATGAAGCAAAGAAATAGGTCTATAATTATTTGTATCAGTATCATCTCCTTTTTTGAATAAAGGGAAAACCTTAGCTATTTTCATGAAATCACGAAAAACACCACTTGATATAGATTTATTGAAAATATATGAAAGTGGTTTAGCTATTGAGATATAATTCCCTGTAGAATAAAATTACTGATATCGTCATAACCGGCACTTCGCCTGTTATTCATTGCCGTAACAATATCTATTTTTCATATTTTGTTGTGGGAACGAAAAAAAAAAATAGAACTGGAATTGGATTGACCTAAGAACGTACAAAAATTTATATTTGACTGCGGTATTTTTTTCTGCCAAATTCTCTCCAATCATTGAAAATAAGAGTTAAAAATATTGGCTATATCATTGGGATCTTTAAAAATTTTATTATGTCTTATTTTTGTCATATTTATTTCGTTTTATATTCATAGCCTGCTTTGCTGATGTATTGTCATGTTTTCACACGTGAAAACAGCCTAAATCTTGGGGAAATTGTTAAAGAACCTATGAAATGCAACTGTTTTGTGACTTGCCTTGATTTATAAGTCCTGATCATTAATTGTATGGCCAAATGAGCATCTGAATATGTGCCATTTGTGCTGCTTTAATGGTAATTTGTGTAATATTTTCTAAGAAATCAATGGAATACTCTCTCTCACACACACACACACACAAATGCTGAACCAAGATCTGTCGATGATGTCATGATTTTGTCAGTCATTGCTAGAGTACTAATAGGATTAACCCTTTTGCAACTGAACATTTTGTACATAATGGCCTATTGTTCCATAATATAGAAGGGACAGCAATATTAATCTCATTATGACAACTTTCTGAATGATGTGAAAAGCTCAGTGCATATTTTATTTTCGTTTTATTATAAGTTATGTTTATCTAAAATCCTAGTTAAGATTTTACCAAGAGAATGATGTGTCAGAGAAGTAATTCTGACATACTTTTGTTGACCTCTGTTTTCTTTCAATAACGTAAGTATGATTCTACATGAAACTAATAAAAATGGTAAAGCATAAAACTATAGAAATGCGGACGGACGGCTTAGGACGTTTCAGGGAGTAATGAGACGGGCAGTTTCAGGTGGTTCAGTTACTAATGGGTTAACAAAAGACATTGAAATGCACCCTCTTCTAGATGGAGTATAAATTGCATGTTTCCATATCGTGTCAATCAAATTTGTATTTCAGCAGTTCCTGATAGATTATGCTATCCACAGATTTTTGTGTATTTTCTTTTGGGGGCGGGGCGGGGGAGGTAATCAAGAAATCTGAAGAAAAATACTAGAGAATTTATGAAATATGTGGTATGTATCTAAAGAACACAGCATCAACCATAGATATGTTGTGTCTAGGATTCGATGGCTTAAACTTTTGTGCTGATTCTCTCACCTCAGGATGAAATGAGCCAGGCCAACCTGAAGGTTGAGGTCACCAAGCAGGATTGCAAACATTACGAGGACAAGAAGAAGGAGCTGCTGGCGAGTATTGCCAATCTCAGGAAGCAGCTAGCAGAGGAGGAGGAGAGAGTCAATGTACGTACACATAGCCCTGGCCAGAACCATCACTAAAATATTATAAGAACTGAAAAAAAAAATGGAAATTTTTGTTATTCAGATCTACGGCAGAATACGCAATACTTACCTATACCGTATCGCTATTCCTTCCCTACCTGCCTTAAAACCGGCTAAGGTTCTCTCTGGTTTATAGAGAGAACACACACACAAAAAAGGGGGGATCTGTGAGAGCAGACTAACCTCACAGAACTCTCTTTACTGCATGCATAACGGGAAACCCCGTACTCTTTACTATAGGCCACCATAACCTCGTATCCTCCTCTTTCCTTTGCCGGCCTGCCTTGCAGGCGCCTGTATCTATATTATCGTCTATCTGTACAAGATCTACAACCTTCTCCGGCTATCTTCGCAGGCACTACTTTTTCAACCAACACAAAGACAATATACTTGGTGTCCCCCCCCCCCCCCAAAAAAAAAAGAAAAAAAAAAGAAAAGAAAGAGAAAAAAAGCGGAACGGTGGATTTTCAGTACCTTGCGTTCTAAAAGTGATATACACTCATATTCCATGTTAAAGGTAATCTATTTAGCTATCAGCCTATAAGGTCATTGAAACGTTTAATTTTGAGCATGAGTGAACACATCCGTTTTCTCTTCCAAGGCACAAAAGTAAAAATTGCAAAATGGACAAGTTATTCAAGCGTATTTACTTTTCCATGTGATAATGACAACAAAAAACAGATTGAATACAATGGAAATGCAAATTCATTTGCTAAATCAGCCTATGATCTCTATAATGTCTCTGTAACCCTTCAAAGACAAAGAAAGGCAAAAAATAATAGAGGAAAACGAAGAATCTCAGTCAAATCCGCAGTCAAAAGACATGAGAAAAAATTATGGCAACAAAGAAAGTTAAATTTGAAACATTCCAAATTAAGAAAATCTAAAATCATATTTGGTTCTTTAATTTGTCTCAAGCATTCTTAAATGCCTTGATTAAAAGGTAAAATGAAGAAAGTCTGTCGGTCCTATCACCTTTACGGCTTACTCCCTATGTCATTTAAAGTTTTAATTGAATTGAACTACGTTTTTGTTTTGAATATAAAGGGCAACAAGGGAACGGAAACTTATTTCTGCTGTTTCATTTATGTTTTCCATTGCGTTTAATTGGTCTTTTGTAATCATTGCTATCTTGGAGGGCATTTGCAAATAAATTTCAACATGTTCAATTCTGCGATTTTTATTTTTCTGCCTTTGAGGACAAAAAGGAATGTGTTCACTCATGCGTAGCATTTCCCTTTGTATAAACCAACCAGGCTGATAGCCAATTAAATAATCTTTGATATGGTATATGACATATTGATTTTTGTCAGAATCTCCTACGAAAAATATTAAGTGGAAAAAGTGAATACTTTTTTTTTTAGCTGAGTGTAGTTTTTGACATCAACAAAGAGAATCTTCCGCAGAAGACAAATCATCATATTTGGTACAGAACTTTCTATTCCACGCCCATTTCTGATAATGCAGTCATTTTCATATTTCGTTGGATTGTTGCTTTCACATTGGGCACGCACACACATACTCACACACACACTGTTTTTTCCTGGCCCGCGCCCAATGTGAAAACTGTATTTTTTTTAAAACACGGATCAACGGGCTTACACAATACATCGTATGGATCTCATGTCGCACTGTAATTCTTCGCTCATACGACGCCCAATGTGAAAGCAAAAATCCAGCGAAATTTGAAAATGACTGCATTTAAAGAATTAGGCGTAGAATACAAAGTTCTGAACCAAATTGAATGATTTTGGTATCATTGTCTTTTTTTTTTTTGCAAGATGCTCTTTCTAATGTGTGTAAAAATATATCACTTTTAGAACGCAAGGTACTGAAAATCTACCGTTCCGCTCTTTTAGGGGACACCCGGCATAGAGAAGATGTCGGAGACTCAAGAAAAGTCGGGGAATAACGACAGGGCGGGGAGTGGTCATCATAAGGTGGGCTCTTCCGCCACTGTTGCTCCGATTAACATTCCCGTTCACGGAAGCGCACGGAACCCCGAGAAGAGCTGTGCTGAATCCGTACATGAACCTCCCCAAAAGCCGACGTCAGTTCGGAGGAGAAATGAGAACACGGAAAACCAAAAAAAAAAAAAAAAATCTCCCAAGAAGCCGATTAAAGTTAGGGGGGGGGGGATGAGAAAGATAATGACGCTCATAAACCCACAGATCTACCTCCAAGAGGCTGACAAGTGTTCGGGAGAAAAGTGAACAAAACAAGGGCAAAAAGCAAACAAACAAACAAACGAAAAGATAGATCCTCCCAAGAAGTCGAACAGTGTTCGGAACAGTGTTCGGGAGAAAGATGGGGAAAATCAGGACAGGCAAAATAAGTTCACAGACCGTACACCCCGACCACGATACGCACGTAGAGGGCGCAGTGTATTTATCGGAATCCAACATGGATGCCCACAGTCACGTAGAAAACTCTTAACAGTCGACAGAAAATCCAGTCCGTAGTTCGAACCCAGTCCCGCCTATCCCTGTTGCGGAACAATCAACGGTGACAGCTTGGCTTATTCAGGCCATTCAAACGGCACTTCAAGTAACAAAACCGCCTTTTGGGGGAAGTTTCGATACTTCTATTCTCCGCTACTCCAACGCACCCAGCTGCCAGCCCTTTGGACTCGGGAAACGCTCCACCCTTGCACCGCTAGACTCCTCAGGCTAATCGGCCAGACGTTTGCACCCACGGGAACGGGAAGGAGCCCGAAACCGTAACCGGGAATCGAGGCCGAGGCTGCCACGATCGGGCCGCTCGCGTTTTGCCCCCTCCGTCCAATACTGAATTCTGAACCGGACTCGGACTTAGGGTATCATCATCCTACTGTTGCTTCTGGTTGTTGGAAAAGAAAGCGTCATGACTCAACATCCGTTTCACCAGATAGAGCTTACAAGAGGCGAAAAGACTACTTCTCCTCAGTCTCTGCTTCAGAGAGAAGCTCAATGCCCGACAGTGAAGCCGTCTCGAATTTGACCAGGTCTATGTGACTACGGGTCCCATACATACAGATAGTTCGAACTCGAGACAGGGAAAAGACTATAGTTCTCCACCCATGGTAGCCGAGCTCAATGCGACATAATGTCCCCAATTGAAAGTAATCATTCAGACATACCTCCTTACTGCACAACGTGGAGCAGACAGACTGACTGTATCTGCAGTTGATCGCAAACACATCGCTGACCTCCTCATGCAGATCTGTGAACTACAATCTGAGCAAGCAGGGCGGACAGTCTTACCACACGGGTCAGAAGAACATGGGTTTTGGAACAGATGCAAATCGAAAAGAATGCAACGACTCTCCTTGAACTCCTAGTGAAAGGAGAGGATCTGTTCGTTGGAAGATTCCAAGAAATCTTGGACACGTCTCGCACAGCTGCCTCGATGGCGGACAAGACGGTCTACAAACTACAAACACTCGTCCAAGACCCACCTTGATACGCGGTATAGGGAAACCCATAGTCCTAACCGCAATTGCCCATCCAGACCCCCTCCGAGGGAGACAGGAAAATCACCCAGGGGAAAAGACAACGAAAGATTTTTTTTGACCATGCCAAGCAGCAACGAAATCGTGCCCCTTCAAGAACCGCCAACAATTCTGAATGCTTTTCGAGACCACGGCAGGAACCTCAAGCAGTAGGGGGAGACTAAAACACTTCAAAAAACATTGAGACGACATCACCCACGACAAGTTCGTTTTAAACATAGTTCAAAATGGCTCCACTATCAAAATAAATCCAAAATGCCGCAAGGCTCTCATATTGTTGCGGAATTACCCCACTCCCCAAAATGATATGCTCAGAAAGAGCTTGGTCAAGTAAATTCGGTCAGTGGAAAGAAAACGAACCATAAACCAAGTTTTTTTTTTTTCAGCGACGGTCTCGTCCTGTCTCGAATCTTCCTCACACCAAAAACGCACAGGCGATTACAGGATGATTCTAAACCTAAAGAAACTAGATCGCTTTATCACAAACCGCCACTTTAAGATGGGAAGCCTCGCAAAAAATCTTACCCCTAATACATCACTGCGAATGGGCCGCCACCATAGAACTTTCCGATGTACATCTTCACCTACCGGTGGCCTCACTCTCTCAAGCGCAAATCTGCTGGGTTTCGCAATAGAGAAAAAGACTTTTGTTTATCAAGTCCTACCATTCGGTCTTCGATCATCCCCACGGGTTTTCACCCTCATTGTCCGACTGGTCCCAGCAGCACTAAGAAAGAGAGGGATCAAAGTTTTCTGCTATCTCGACGACTGGCTAATACTGGCACCATCGGCGAAATGCTGAGACACCCGCTGCAGCCACGATCTCCCTTGTGACCAACTCAGGTTTTCTGATAAACTGGGAAAAATCCAAAATCAACCCATCTCGGGCCCCAGAATTCCTGGGGCGGTCATCGACATTCCACATCTACGATCAACGCCGGCTCCGCACAGTTTGAAAGTAAGAGCCATAGCTCGTGCCTTCGTATCACATCAGAAATCCTCGGTCAGGGATTAGCAACTATTTTTAGGCTAGCCAGCCTGGTAGACGTGACACAATGTCGAATGAGGATGACAGTTCTGCAACTACATCTCTTAAAGATCAAATGACCCCCTGCGCAGACAAGACACATGAACATTCCGATGACTTCAAAGACCCGCGAGGAGATCAAGTGGTGGATTCAACCGCACTCCCTAGAGACCGGAAAACCCTTCCGGGACCCCCACCCCACAAGGACTATTGTGACAGATGCTTCCAAACAGGGCTGGGGAGCTGCTTTGGATTCGAGCCAAGCTGGGGCCCCTGGGACCCGCGGGAAAAGGAATGGCATATCAACAGACTGGAAATGCTTGCGGTCAAACATGCACTCCAACACTTTCAGGTGTTAGAAGGGAAATCTGTCCTCATAAAATCGGACAACAGACCAATAGTGACGTATCTCAACCAACAAGGGGAACATGATCACGCACACTAAGGGTGCTTCAACTCGGTGTAGTGAACCAAATGGTCCTCCAATGCGGCCAACCATCTATCGACCTATTTGCCTCAGCTCTGAACAAGCAACTACGAACATACTGCACACAACACAAGGATCCCATGGCTCTGGCAACAGATGCTTTCTCGATTCCATGGAACAATGACATGGCCTACGCGTTTCCCCCTTTTGCACCGATCACCAGAGTGCTGAACAAGGTCCACGAGGATCAAGCGAATGTGCTACTGATTGCCCCATGGTGGCCCCAGATGACCATAGTTTCCAACCCTTGTGAACCTTCTGAGAGACACACCAGCAATTCTCCCAGTCAGAGAGGACATCTTGAGCCAACCAGGAACAACACAGTATTACCCAAATCCATCCAATCTGAGGCTAACAGTGTGGCCAATTACAGGAATTCA
Organism: Diadema setosum; assembly: GCF_964275005.1. Taxonomy (NCBI): domain Eukaryota; kingdom Metazoa; phylum Echinodermata; class Echinoidea; order Diadematoida; family Diadematidae; genus Diadema; species Diadema setosum. The sequence continues at coordinate 31,074 of NW_027307679.1, read as the reverse complement.
GCAATTGAGGCGGGACTTTCAAGAACTGTCGATTTTACAGCACAGTACCTGTCAACAAGAGCAACTTAAGACTCCCGACTGCTGCACCACACTAGATGGTGCAGAGAGAAGGAGATTGATCCATGGAAAGCGTCTGTAGGTGAGATAGCTGATTTCCTCATTTACCTATTTGATAAGAAATTGTCAATTTCCAGTATCAAAGGAGTCGTGCAAAAAGGTTTTCCGAATGGTGAATCCGTGTTCTCGGTTATGTTAATGAGGCTAATGAAATCCTTCTTCCTAAATAGACCAAGCAGGAAAATGGTATCACCAACCTGGAGTTTCCCCAAGGTTCTCCAGGCCCTGGCTCAAATGAACCTATGCATAGTGCGTCTCTAAAAGACTTTACTATCTTTACTGTCTTTTTTAGTACGCCGTCGAAGCTTCATTCATGCCCTTTCTTCAGAGACTGGACACATACGCTGGGAGAAAAATAAAGTGAGACTTCTTCCTCATGCAAAATTTCCGGCCAAAAAAAAAAAAAAAAAAAAAAAACCAACACGAAGCCTCACCATCGTTAAAATTTGTGCGCCCCTGTCTGGGCACTCAAGTGGTACGTTCACAGGACTCATGACCTTAGATCATCGAAACAACTCTTTGGGAGCTTTCAGGCACCACATGGTGCAGTGTCACGTGATTCCATCTCTCGCTGGATATCAACCGTGATAAAATCGGGTGGTCAAGAGGTCCTTTTTTGCTAACAAGATCCGGGCACAAGACACACGGGGACTAGCGGTTTCTTGGGCACTTTTTAATGGGTCCTCCATGGAAGACATGAAAGCGGCATACTAGGCCAATGAGAACATCTTTACCACCTGTTATTTTATCCGATGTCATTCATGCATCCATCCATGCAAGGGTTCTCGTTACTGAAAGGGGGTTAGTGGATCTCACACCCTTTGTCTTTCTCACCATTTCATACTGACTTCCATTCACATGTTTACGTCTCTCAGGGAATATCATGCATGTGGCACTATCTCACGCTTACCTATTAATACCCGTTTCTTCCCACCGGTAGAAGCACATGTGGTACTCTGGTATAGCGATATGGTATAGATAAGTATGGTGGATTCTGCCGTAGATATGAATTTCAGTAGTGCGGGGTTTACCGTTGTGCAGTAAAGGGAGTTCTGTGAGGTAAATCTGCTCTCATAGAATTTTTTTCTTATTTCTCTTATCGGTATATACATGTAGTCTATAGTTCAAGTACAGCCTGTGCATATACATGATTAGGCAAGTGGTGAGTTTGAAATCAAGGTCTAGCAGTGTTGGCAGTCTTTGCTTCCCTGATTCCTGGGGAGAAGGAAAGATGGGAAAGGTAGTTAAGTGGGAAGAGACAGAATACTCTTCTTGGAGTTTGTTACACAGTCAGACATTGGTTTTCATAGCACTTCGCAAGAAATTTTAGTCACAGATTGGCATCGAAAAGAAAAGTCTTAATTAAAGATTTTTTTGAAGACATCAAGGGATAGGGAAATGCGGGTCGAGCAGAAAGGTATGGGATCATTAGAGATTAGAGATAAATAGGAGCTTTCCGTTGAAGAAACTTGTACACAATTGTTAAGATCTTGAAAACAATGCATCGTGTGACAGGTAGTCAATGAAGCTGCTTCAGGAAGGGGGGGGGGGGGGGGAGGACATGATCACGCCTACCAGTACGGCAATTGAAAAAAAAAACTTTATGTGTATTGTTTGCAATTTCTACAGGAGGAGCTGGAGAAGGCAACCAAAATCTGTCCGGAGAGGCCGGAGGATCTCACCCGTGGGGCGGACAATATCAGGCAGGAGGTCGCTCAGCTGGCAAAACAGATCCGGAAGGAGAAAAAACTGTAAGCCTTAGTGTCGAACAGGCGTTACTCAGTTCAAGGATTAGTCACTCAGTTTGGTTAACGTTCATGGATTATAGTTTTATTCACAAGATAACATGCTGATCACACAGCAAGCTCCTTGGAGGACTATGCCATTCTAAAATCTCCGTAACCGTGGATGCGCGTAATAAGGTAGAGCGCATGTACTGCGCATGTGCTAACAACACATAATTATGACAAACCTCCTTTCATTAAAAAAAAAACAAAAAACCATTAAGTGTGTACTCGAGGCGTTTGAGAAATAAACATCATTTGTAGCGTTTTTCTAACATGTTCACTTCTGACTCTGAATTGATTTCCAAAATACTTGAAACCTGCGCCAAAATAAGATTATACATAAATGCAACCACATCAGTCATAAGCTCTGAACATTCAAGGCTTAATACGGAAGAAAATCTTATATTTGGCATATTTACACCTCGCTCGAAAGGTAATTTCGTCGTGAACATGATCATAACACTGACTTAACGTCAAATCCAAATACGTTTAAAAATTGATCCGATTTTCGGAAATTTCTCAGATTTTTTGGAACTGAAAAACTCCATATTTACTTGTGACGTCAGTCTAAAGAGAAATGTCACGTGACACTCCAAAGTTGTTCGAGCTAGCTAGCTGCGCTGCGAGCAGTGCAACGCGATATTTTGTTATGGTATGTGATTATTTTCTCACCAAATTTTGGTCAAATTTCATTCTTATTTCGGAGGGAAAGTATTGATTTTCCGGTAGATATTGTGTGTATTATCAATTTCATCAATCTGAAGTACAGTTTCTTCCGTATTTTGATGAAATTTCTTTGAGAGTCGCTTTTTAAAAACGTCATTCGAATGTTGGCAATCAGGATTCGTCGGAATAAATTTTGTGTTGTAGTCTACCACACTGCTTATTGAAGTGAGCGAATTTCACATCTGGTCTAGATTAACTAGACTGCGCTGTACTGAACTCTTATTCGGCGCAAGTTACGAGGTAAATAAATCATGTTTTTACTGAAAATTTGTTTAATTAAATTGTGTATAATATTGTTAACCCGTTCCTTACGGGAACCTGGTTTACCAGGTTCCCGTGGAGCAACTGATATACGGGAACCTGGTTTACCAGGTTCCTAAAATAAAGACAAGGGTGCCTGCTTCATTTAGTGGCCTAAATTCATGTTTCTTTGTGTTAAAATGCTCAGAAAAGTGGGTTTGATAAAATGATCAGAGTTTATTCTATCAGGATTTGTTCTCCTGCTGTTTTGAAAAAAAGGTTTACAGTATTATGTACCTTTTCCTGATATTGTTTTTTGCTTGTTCTGCTGTAAACTAGTACGAACATGTACATAATGATCAAGGCTGAGATCAGTTAGAAATGCGGGTTCGCTGACCCCAGTCACCTCATTCAGGTACCTGGTTTTGTGTAGAACAAAAGATTCTGAGAGCTCATCAGCGCACGCTCTATTGTCCTCGCACCCGATCCATATTTCCATCGTTCACGGGCACGTGTAGTTGACCGTAGAAAGGGGGACACAATGAACTGCTTGACTGCCTTCACACAGCTGGATTACCAACCTGTGTGCCTCTCTGTCGACGGGCGAAAAGAATCTTGTTTGGGGGCATTAAAGGCACTCAGAGAATAGCGGAAGGAACGGGTTAAATGATGATGATGATAATGACGAGGAGGAATTGCAGGACGCTCGGAGATACTAATCCGTGCACAATGCTAGAAATCATAAAGTAGGCCTGACTTGTATTTTTTTTTTACCAAGTCAGGAATAATCGAACAGACCGGGCACGTCTCAAAATGTATTTCTATTTGCAATTCAGTCCTAAAATTCTCCAACCAGATTCAAATTGTGATGAGAAAAATCACATCAAAATTTATTGCAACAGTCTTGATCACAACTGCTAAAACTATGAAAAGATCAGCAAATTGGGACGATATTCCTCAACAAAAACTTGCTGAGAAAAATAAATAGATTGTAGATGTAGCACTACAGCTTCAAAACTTCTGAATTTTTGTATGAAACTGAAATTCAGACTCTGCTTGACATGATCTATTTGCTACCGTGAATTTTGAGATATCTACATGGATACGGAAATGCGCTAGCACCACTTACACTGTTACAGTGCCAGGTCTGCGATCGCGAAGCGGCGTCCCATATAGTGACATCTGCCTGGTTAGACCACACTTCGAGATAACTCCTACTAAAATTAACTAAATCTAGGTCTTGTCCGTGGTATCAATAAGACCACCAAGAGATTTATCTTGGCCAAAAATATCGGAAATCCATATCTGCAAAATTTCAGCACAGGAACAACACAGCCAGCTGAACTAGATCTAGACCTTGGAGTCTGGACTTTCTTCTGGACTTTCTTCTTGAAAAGCTTGAGAAGCGCCACAAGAAGCAGAAAGAAGAGTACGACGGAAAACGTGTACACGCACTAACACCTTTGATGGTAGGCCAGAAAGTGACTACACTTGACTACAAAACTGGGACATGGACACCAACAACGGTGATTTAGAAGTGCCCATGTGCAGAACCAAGGTCATACAAGATCCAGACACCTAATGGGAGAGTTTCCGCAGAAATCGGAGACACTTACGCAGCCTCATCCCACTACCAAAGCAGGTCCGCCTTGAAGATGAGATACCAAAAGATGGAGGTATCAGAACTTCACTACCACAAGAGAACCACAGACATGATGATGATGACAATGACAGAGAGACGCAGCCAAACGCTATGCAACGTGATTGTGGTAGAGAGACACAGACATACCACACAAGATCTGGCAGAGTAGTATATAAGCAGACCAAAACGACTGATTGAGCAATACTAAGACTTAACAGTGGTCCTTCTTCCATATACCTGTCAGACAAGTTAATCACACAATGAAATGTTAAATGTTAACATTCATATTCAGAGAATAGCCAACTTTTCAATTATTGGTATGGATGTATAACCAAGTTGAACTTTGAGGAGGAATTTGTATATACTGTGTATCGTTTTCAAAGAATTGCTTAGTTACCTTCAAAAATTTAACGATGACTTTTGATTGTATACTTCAAAGGCATTCCATTTGTTGGGTGTTGCTGTAAACAATAAAAAAGGGGGATAAAGAGAAAGGTGAATTTGCAGCTCATTGTGTTATGTTTTATACACACGTTACCATACCAGATATATAGCAAGGTGGTTAATGATAGATTTGTTCAGGATGAACATACAAGAGCATTGGTTGAGTTACTTTGTAGTATCAAACAGGTAAATGTTTGTTGGCCATAGTTATTGTAGATTACACAGAACTCTGTGTTGAAGAAGATGTGGGGAAAAAACTAAACACGAACAGATCCTTTACTGAGAAGAGTAGTTATTGAGATTATTTGCAAAGCGACATTATCTTTCTTATCAGAACAATTTTGAACTGCTCCGGAATGCTGTTTTTACCACATCTGATAAGTTCTATCTTCGTGTGCATCTTCTAAATGATGTTAACTTGAATAAGAAGTCTGCATGGTTATTTAAGAGATAGTTTTGTTTTACACTAATCCTTAATAATATGAAATAGGAACATTTGAAGCGTACAGTGTTCATTCAAGTTAAATTCTGTTGAGTAGAGTTTACTTGACACTGCAGTACATGTTTGGCATTTTAAAACCCTGTGAAACAAGTAGGCCAATTGCACCAATAGTATGAGAGCTTATAATACAATTACAATTGTATTTTATTTTATTGTATATTGATTGCAGCTCGGAGCCGAAATATTGAAAATAGGATGGTGTGATGACATTTAGAGATTGCAACATTGTTTTGCCATGTGAGAGTCAATCTGATTATCTCTCAATTCCCAAAACACATACATCTGTTGCATGCATGATATCATTTGAGGTGTACCGCAAGGAAGTTTACGTTGTCCACTCTTATTTGTTCTTTATATCACAAATATTAAAAATTCATCGAGTTTTATTTCCTTTTTATTATTTGCTGATGGTTCAAATGTGTTCTTTCTAAGTTCTGATCATGAGTTTTTGATTGATACTTTGAATATCGAGTTAAAAAGGTTACTTTACTAGATAAGAGCTAACAAATTATCAATCAATCTTCAAAAAATAAATTTATTCTTTTTCAGTGATTCTCTGGAAAAATTACCCCAGAACATTTTTTTTTTTGGATGATAGCCGTTGAAGAAGTTTCCTTGATTACATTTTTTAGGTTTGATTCTTGATAATAACCTTACTAGGAATTTGCATATCTATTCAATTTGCTGTTCAATCTCTAGGAATATCTGCGTTATAAATAAAGTTAAATTTTATTTTCCATAAAATGTTTTATGAACGTTATATTAATCTTCAGTTTTACCCTATCTGAATTGTGGCATTCTCGCCTGGGGTAGCACTTATTTCTCATATCTAGAAAGAATATATAATTACAGAAAAAAAAAGCTCTTCGTATAATTTTGAGAGAATCGTGGACTTTCATCAGAAAAATATTCTAAAAACAGAACAGTTTAAGTACAAATTAATAAATCATTCACTTCCTTTTGTGTTTGACTCCATGTTTATTCAAAATAAAACTGTACATTCATTCCTGACTAGACAAACTAATGAGTTTCAATTACCCCTGTTTAGGACGATTTTTCTTTTCTTGCAAAATCTAATTTCTCTTTCGCTGGACCAAAATTGTGTGGCGCTCCGACAAAATGAGTCATAAGTCGCACGGGGAGTTTTCCCGTAATGAGCCGAAAATGAAGGGGAAGCACTACTCGGGTCGAAATTTTTTTATGACGGATTTTGATTCCTTTATGTTTTATCTGTTTGTACAGAAAATTTCAGCGTGTGAAAATGAGTACAAGTGTCCCAAATCACCGTTTTTCTGAGACAATTTTTTTCGGTTACATTTTTTTTCGAACGCTCGCCTTTGCGTTGCGTTTCGCACCTATTGTTCTTGCCAGATCGAGACTCCGCCTCCGTTGCTAGGGTGTATGCTAATGAGGCATTGCTCTTGACCCCTTTGAAGACAAAAACAAAGCATGGTGCGCGCGGCGGCGTCGGCGGCCAAGCGGCGAGGGCTATAGAATTACGCAATAATAGTGAGCTGACCAAGGCTATTGATTGCATGACCAGCGAGTTTCGTTTGATACATGCACTCCATTTCAATGAGTGGTGATTGACATGACGCACAAATCGCACTGAAAAAAATAATTCCAACGAACGATCACGCAAAATTTATGATACTTTATCTATGAGCTAATACAATGATCACATATCGAACTCGAAACCTTTTTTATGCGTGTGTGTACTTTTACAACGGTTATTAATTGGCCTCATTAATGAATTTGTTCAAATAATCATAACTTTCGTTCCCTGGTATGTGACTTGCTGTTTAAAGTTCATCTCTGGAGATATAGTAGGGCCTAAGTTGTCAATTATTCTCGTTTTTATAAAGTCGACAATTTGTGTGTTAATTCGCCAAATGTATGTAATGCGTACTATTATTTCCCTGGTTAATGAAACTTATTGCCTTATTACTTATGATGGTTTGGGCCGTGACGGCATGGAGAGAAATAGGTTGACAAACATTATTAATGCCCAGATAGCTCGTGTTCCCTTTGGAGGATATTCTGACTCTAGTCATCTGTGTATTTTTTTAGAAGTAGGACCTATTTGAGAAAGGGACAGAAAGCTGTGTCGCTACTCAAAAGTGTGCTTCTTCATTTTGTTTTGTTTTTTAATCAGAATGTTTGTAATGAAAGTTGTTTGCCGTGTATTGCGTGTAGCTGACATGTGAGAGGTCAAGTCTGCAAAGAATTGGGACAATTGGGTTGGCTAACAGCTTTGCCAAGTAGCAGCGCTAATTGCCCATTGAATTGCGTATTCTGAGGAATTTCGAATGAAAGAACTCGCACGGCAATGTTCACGCCTTGTATCCGAGTAAACCCCGCATCAACGAAGCCTTAAACAATGAAAGGTAAACTTCCTGCTATCAAGGGGTGGATAATCACGCAACCAGTATTCTTTCTTCGCCATTGATAGCAGAATCAATGACGGAATGGAGCAACAGTGTTGGAGGATCGGCATTATGTCTGCTAATTTGTAAAGGAATTTTTCAGTCTCCTTTTGTGTTCAGAACCACAGTCAGTGACGCTAACTTACTCTATCTCCTACAAGCTATCGTTACCATCTTAAAACGTGAATTTTATGAAAGGCTAAAAGTGATCACTTAATCAGTTCTTCCGCGTGACACATGCAGGCTTTTATAATAGCATACCAAGCTTAAATCGTTTACCTGTATAGAAAGGGCGGGGATACACACTTATCGCAATCATCCGGATTTGAGAGTGATACACTCTACTACTTTTCTTCATCTTTCCCCCGACAAAGACCATGGTAATTCAAAACAAACAAACAAATAAACAAACAAATAAACAAACAAACAAACAAACAAACAAGCAGTTGATTTATATCAGAACGTAGAGATTTTTTTGTGTTTCATGTGTGTATAGGTCATCTCTTGATGTATAGTAGGCATTTGTTGTCGTTTTTACAGCGTTTCCTAATAAATGCCTATAGCGAAAACCCAACAAAACTTCTATCAAGGAGGGAAGGGAACTTAGATTTAAATATCACATAGTTTACAGAAATCAGACATGTAAATAAGGCAATCATATACATCCGCACGGCCGATTGTAATCTCTTACTATGATTATCAAACATGATCGCCTGCATTTACGTGCTTTTTTTAATTTCTTGAACTTTGCCTCATTTTCTCTCTTTTTTTTTAACAATTGCTCGAAACATTTAAAAATCGTAACACAGTCTGCTATCCCACAACATAATATTCCATTTGATTTGTCACTTATTGTTGGTCGGGTGACGCCAAATGTTGGAATCTCGAGCGATGATACACGGCATTTTGTTTGTTGGTTTTCGTCTCTTTGCTCAAAAGAATTTTGACTACGATTACAAGACACAACTGATGGTTTACAGAAGTGATCATCAATTCAGTAAGGATTAGTCAAGTCATGAATTCACTTTACCCATCATGACTGTCTAATCGAACTACGACATTGTTTGGGTAACCGCGCCTTTTTATTCTCATAGTTCAAACTAATTCTTGACATAATCAAAACAAATAATTCTTTATCAAATTTCTCAAAATACTCAATAGACGGCCTAAGTCAAAACTTTCTACAAAGATTGCCTATACGGCAATATTTACTAGCCTAAACAAGTTTTCTAGAGCTATCAGTTCCCCCCAATGACAATGACTTCGATCGCGTTTTGAACTTGTATCGAACTACTTTCAAAACAGCTATTACCTTTGTAGTTCGATTAATAAACCAGTCTTTTGAATTCATAACCAACATTCGTAATCGTAACAATACAGTAACATAGTACTGCATGTCAATAAAAGTTGGCAAATGTAAATGCTATAATAGTAGCGCAAAAAAAAAAAAAAATGAGTAACGATTATCTTCATACATTCTAATTCCTAGTGATGTCGCTACGAAAATGACACATGGTTTGGTTCAAGCAAATAAAAGTAAAAAGGAATGGGATATACTTCTAATGATAGTACCACGCCGTACAATGCATTTCACTGTATTTTGTAACATTTGGTTACGTTTCTGTGCGCTTTACGTATACGGAAAATAAAAGGCAGATTGGTGCTATTAACATGCTAACACGCAACGCATTCAAAATGTTTTTTGAAATACACCATATACAATATAATGTTTTAGTATACAGTTTGAAACTTTGAATTTGCGAGTCCTTTATGAAATTATGATCAGGGTTATTACATTATCAAGCAAAAATCAAAGTATTTAGGGATTCGGATTTGCGCAGGAGACTAACAGTGCTATATATGGCGATCGTTCGCGACAGAGACAATCCTCTTCAATAGATATACAATGCAATTCTGTTTTCATGAATTGAAAGAGAAACGAAAAGAAGTCAACTTTTTAACTTCATTTAGCTTTCTCACCAATTGAACTTGATTTGATCTTCCATGCATGATATCGCTGTGTGCTCTATTAATTATATTAAATCATTTAATCGGCGTGATTGTTTTTATGCAGAATATCACAGGTAAGTTTAATTCATTGAAGTTCATAATGTTTGTACATATGGCGTGTTCGTTGTTTTCTATTTTCATTTTTATAATATATCACGTGTCCATTATCTGATTCTGACCACGAAAATATGGCGACTGTTTAAATGCGGAGCATGTATTGGAAAACTGTAATGTCTCCTGCCAGTATAGACAAACTAATTTCTAGTCTATCCCCGCTTAAAATTGAAATGAAATTGAACAAAAAACAAAAAACAAAACGAAGTTCGACTTTCAGTAGATTTCAACCGTTTTGTATAGTGCCTGATTCATGTAATGGACACAAGTCTTTAGCACATAAGCAATCACACAACTTTCGTGAATAGATGTGTCTTAATGATTGCATCTCATGGAAGAAAACTCGTCTCCTTGCCTGAATTTTAGCTTCTTCCTGTTCAAGCTCCCGTGAAAGAAATAGTTGAACATCAATCGCAATCATTAAGAGAGGCACATCCTTAGAAATAAGCACAGGAGTACTGAGACACACTACGAAATAAAAACGGGCCTTTTATCGCTATTGACAACGCATGACATTGAAATGCTTTTTTTTTTTCCTTGGGAGAGGGGGGTAATACAATTGATTATTCTGAAGGTTCGTTAATCACACAATGAAATATGGTTTGCTATTAGCTTAGGTTCGTTAACAAGAAAATTAAATGCGGTTCCTTTCCGGTAGTTCCTTTACCCGAAAGTAATCAAGCAATCATTTTTTTTTTCTGATAAGGTTTGTGAATACAAAACGAAGTGAAGAAGGCCTAAGTATTAATTCCGAATATTTTTCAGTATTATTATTTATGATCCACTTCTCAAACGCAGAAAGATTGTAACTGCACATGTGATGTAAAAAAAAAAAAAAATCCGCTTAAGCTACAAGTTAATTGTTTTTTATATGCTATGCTATTAGAAAAGTGACTGAGAATCATTGTAAACCCAACGTGAAGCTGTCAAGCCTACATCAACCTTTGCTTCTGATACTTCTGATACTTCTGATAAGCGATAATTACTGTGCACGCAACGCCTATAAAGGAAATGTGCCTTTAATATGGCGGGAATTCATAATGTTACGGCTGTATACAGCTGCAGCAGAAAAGACGCGAAAGCAGTTTTTGATGCTCTGCAACATTACGACCATGTGCGTAATTTGAGGGTTTTAAGTACACGCAAAGAACACGATCTCAAAAGACGACTATCGTTAATCAACTTCATTGACTTTTTCTACCGATGCTGTCTTTTGAACCCCCGCTTAGAATATATAGGTTCTCAGGTTCTATTTAATAGGTATTAGTACTTGCTAAACGCATCCTCTTTAGTTTCCATTGACAACAACATGGGAGGAGAATGGAAGCGATGAACGCCCTCGCTAAAAGACGCTTCTCGTAAGACGCATTGCGTGCCCGCCTACAATAGGTTCTCAGGTTCTATTTAGGTATTGGTACTTGCTAAACGCATCCTCTTTAGTTTCCATTGACAACAACATGTATGGGAGGAGAATGGAAGCGATCAACGCCCTCGCTAAAAGACGCTTCTCGTAAGACGCATTGCGTGCCTTCTTTTCTTTCTACTGTTTCCTATTGTTTGTGAGTTAAAAATTGCGGCAAACCACAACGCAGCCGACACACAACGCGTACCGACTCATTCATGCGGCAGCAGCGGCACGGACACAAACGCGCCGAAGTTTACATTCGGGCTGCCGTATTGGTCAGAATCGTTAATGATAGACCTGTCCTGCGATTGGTTGATTATCTTACATACCCAAGCTATCGCCTTATACGGTAGTGCGTGCGATGGAGCGTAAACGCCGTCGCTAAGCAGGACAGTTGTATTGTTTCGTCCCGTGAAAGAAACAGGTTGTGAACATGAACATAGCCTGAACTTTGAGAGCGATTTTCTCCGTTATTTAGAAAATCAACTGACATAACAAACGTGGTTAATATTCGTTTTTATGATCTATAGGGATGTCGAAATGAGTTGTATTACATATCAGTGTAAAGCTTAGAGTCTGTAGAATTCACTTATAGGCATAACTACGATTTCATTTTTTGCGACTTTTGACTCATTCCGACGGAGCGCCACACAATTCTGGAATTCCCTTGGCAACGGCATAAAAGGATCTCTAAAGGCCGTGTAACACCTTTCCGGGCAAGCCTTGCGTGCGACGAACAATTCTTACTACCCGGAGGTCCCCGGAATGAGCCGCACATGACAGTACCTAGCACGTATATCACCTGTAGTCACCCGGAGGTGTGCACGCAAATCTTTTTACCCGCAACCATGTTTCGGCCCTGTCACACCTTTCCGGGCAAGCTATGTAGGCTTGTTGCGTGTAGGGATTTCCAGCATACCGGAAATTTCTGAGGGCGAACTAGAATTTGGGCGAGTCAGTGCATGTGTCTTACTTGCTGGACGCGTTCTACTTAAATTCTACTCGCGGGTATACTGTGTGACCTTTGTACCAGTCGCGTGGGAGCTGACAACTCAGCGAAGGAATTCCTCTGAAGGAATGACAGAAGTCCCACGGAATGTCATTATCTTGGCTGCATACGGGGACTGCAAAGTACGTGCGTGGGAGTTGCCTGCGAAGTGCTGCCGCTAAGGGCTTCCTACTGGCGTTCTGCGTGGACCTCTCCGGGCATCCCCGCAACTCACCCGGAAAAAGTTTTGGTCATGCTCAAAACTTGACTGCGGTTAAATCGGACTTGCATGAGCACCTCCGGGCAACTACGGGCGAGATACGCGCTAGGTACTGTCAGGTGCGGACCAACTGCGGAGAGCTCCGGGTAGCAAATTTGCTTCCCCGCAAGTCAAGCCGCAAAACTTCCCCAGATACCGAATGACAAGGCCTTGAGCATGCTTAAAACTTGTTCCGAGTGAGTCGTGGTGGTTCGCTTGCAGAGGTACACGCAGAACACCAGTAGGAGACCCTTACCGGCAGCACCTCGCAGGCAACTCCAATGCAGGTACTTCTCAGTACCCACAAGTCGCTCGTAGCAGAAAACGGATCGGTCTTAAAGCCCTCACGCAGGACACACGGAATGTACGCAAGTAGAAGCTAAGTACAGTAGTACGCGTTTAGTAGGTAAGAAACAAGTGCGAAAATTGCAAACATTCTTGTTCGCCCGCGGAAAATCTTCTACGTTCTGGAAACTACCTCCTCGCCACAAGCCCGCGTAGCTTGCCCGGAAAGGTTTCAACACTCTAAGACCCCGTTTACAGTGCGAGGCTCGGCCGCGGCCGAGCCCGCCTTCATTTCAATGTAAACGCGCAAAAGGCCAAATGCAAGGCCAAAATTGGCCTCGCATTTGACCACACTCTGGACCCCGTTTTAAAGTGAGACGCTCGGCCGCGGCGAGCCGCGGCCGAGCCCGCCTTCATTTCAGTGTAAACGCGCAAAAGGCCAAATGCGGGGCCAATTGGTCTCGCATTTGACCACGCTCTGGAAGCTCTGGAGGCCGAGCCCGGCCTTTTCTCGGTGTAAACGCAAACTAGGCCAAATACGCGGCCAATTTTAGTCTGGCTTCCAAACCCTCTGCCAGTACTATTTCGCTAATCAGGATATCAACCCCCTCAACGTCGAAAACTAGTATAGTTTAAGGTGGTTTTGTCCTGCAAGGGATTTTTTCCTTCGGCAAAGGCCTTTACCCAAAAGGCGACTTCGTCGCCACGGAATCCAGTTGGCAAAGGGTCTGAAAACCAGACTATACCAAATTGCGTTTGTTTACAAGCAGAACGCCACTACGACAAAATATCGAAAGGTTTGAATCAAAAGCGCGGCCGAGCCCGGCAGTGTAAACGGACAAAATTGCGGGGCTCGGCCCAGCAATTGAGGCTGGGCTCGGCCGCGGCTCGGCCCAGCCCCGCACTGTAAACGGGGTCCTGGAGGTGGTGTCGGCTGCGGCCGAGCCCGGCCTCTTCTCAGTGTAAACGCAAACTGGGCCAAATGCGCGGCCAATTTTAGTCTGGCTTCCAAATCCTCTGCGTGCACTATTTCGCTATTCAGGATATTAACCCCCTCAACGTCGAAAACTAGTAGAGTTTAAGGTGGTTTTGTCCTGCGAAGGATTTTTTCCTTCTGCAAAGGATTTTTTCCTTCGGCAAAGGTCTTTGCCCGAACGGCGACTTCGTCGCCACGGAATTCAGTTGGCAAAGGGTGTGAAAACCAGACAATATCAAATTACGTTTGTTTCCAAGCAGAGCGCCACTACGACAAAATATTGAAAGGTTTGAATCAAAAGCGCGGCCGAGCCCGGCAGTGTAAACGGAAAAAAATGCGGGGCTCGGCCCCGCAATTGAGGCAGGGCTCGGCCGCGGCTCGGCCCAGCCCCGCATTGTAAACGGGGTCTAAGTCTGAAATTAAAGAAAACTTTTATTAATTCTTATATCACTGTTGATTTGCATTTTTGAAAGCTGCTACTTGATTTCTTTGCTGCTAACGTCTGTGACTTGTATAGATTATTTTCATAAACGTTATAATACATTATTCATATATAGTCAACTTCTCGGTAAGACCATGGACCTACAACGAATAAGACCAAAGTCTCATGTGCATTGGCATCGACCCTTGAACTCTTCCTCCTTTGCTCCTTCCTCTGTCCTCTTCCTGTCCCTTTTTGCTCTTTGACCTCCTGTTTATTCTTTCCACGCGTATGTAAGAGAGCTGCTTTGTTTCTGTCTGTGTTTGCGTTTGTGTGCGTACTTGTTTTATGTTCTGCTTCCCGAGGTATATGTCTGATTGTCTCATTTCATTATTACTACAATTTGTACTACTCACGAGGAAACTGCATTCTACAAGCTTGGCTTTCCAGCAGTCCCCTCCATTTCCTATTTTTTCTTTGTTTTGATTCAGTTACATTTTTCCATGTATTTCTTCATCTAAAGTATGTTTATTGTTTCACAAATGACGTGCTTAATCTCATTTGGATATGCAAAAGTTACATTTTATTTTACTTTGTTTATATGTAATTGTCATATTGTATACTTTGGCAGGAAATGAAATGAAATGCAATGAATGAAAATGTCAAGTGACTGGCTTAGGCGACGAAAAATAAAGCATTTCCAATTTACATTCGAAGTTTTACGTACGTACATGTATGTATTCCTCTGTACATGCAGAAGTTGACCTCTCCTCACTCCTGTCAAGATGGCCTTATGTAGAATTGAATGTTGTAAGTGAGGGCTGCTTGTCTTCAGGCAAAGACACTGTCCCTTTTGTGTGGGTCACAGAACAGGGAAAAAATAATTTACATTTTCTTCTTTTTCCTCAGACAAGGGGATCCAGACGTAATCAAAGAGGCACACAAAGAGAGGAGACAGAAGTACTCAACAGTTGAGAAACAGATCGAGAGCAGCAAGAAGATGATCAGAGTGAGAATCCTGTCTGGTTTGCCCTTCTCCCTTTCCCTTTCCTTCTGCCTCCCGACTCCCTCACTTTCCCTCCATTTCCTCCCCTCTCTCGCCCTTTCCTTTTCCCTCTCTTGCCTTCCTGTACCTGCTCCCGCCCTTTCCCTTTCCCCTCCCTTTCCCCTCCCTTGCCCTCCCCCCCCAGTTTCTAGCTCTCTATTTCCCTTAATAGTCCATCCTATCAATGTACATGTTACTTACTAAACTTAGTATCTGTGATCTGTGCACAAAATCAGTACAGCTTGCAATCCATGGACTTATGTCTCATGATTACAATAGTTCATCTGTATATTGCTACATTGACTAAAAAGTATTCACGTAGGTATTGTTAGATATCAAATTACATATTCTGTTTTATTGTTGTTGGCTCTACATTATTCTGCACCCTCACTGTAATCATCATGCAAGGTTTCTTTAATCCTCGGGCACTTGTTTGCTTGAGGTACCAAAGATCGAGCAGCCATGGGGAATGCATGTGACTTGGACCGGGTACACGTCACGATACCGACACCCACGACTAATAAACAGCCCAAGAGTCATACAGCTCACAAGTCATACAGCCCATGAGTTATAGGTCCTACAGCTCACGAGTCATACAGCCCATGAGTTCGACACTAAGCCAACAAGACCCACGAGACCGACACATTACGCGCTGTGTTGTATCTGTCGAACTCGTGGGCTGTTTTCACTTAATTGTGTCGGTCTCATGGGCTTTATTTGCCTAGTGTCGAACTCATGGGCTGTATGACTCGAGAGCTGTATGACTCATGGACCTGTTTTCAATGTCGAACTCATGGGCTGTATGACTCGAGAGCTGTATGATTCATGGACCTGTTTTCAATGTCGAACTCGTGGGCTGTATGACTCGTGGGTGTCGGTCTACTGGGATGTTTTAGGGTTTGCATGGACTTGTTTCTTCCATGGCACCTCATCTATCTTGCTAGGTGGAATGAAATCATGATTTTTTATCATTATCATCACCATCATTGGAACTTCATAATACAGGGGAACAATTGGTATAACGAGCAGATTTGGATCAATGAAATGTCATCAAGATTTTGGGTATCTCGTTAAATCACTGGTAAAAACAAAAAGAATAACAGGTATGGGCCTGCTAATTAACCTCATTTAGTCAGGTATCTCGCTATTCACAAGGGATAAAAAAATTAAAAGAAATGGGATCTACAAAATAACCTCATTATACCTGTGATCTCGCTTTATCCGACCTCACTATAAAGACGTTCCACTGTATATGTGAGGTAAATGCCTGTTGCTATTGTTTCTTTTCAGGTGCTGGAAGATCAGCTGAACGAGAGGATTGTGAGGTTTTCCGACCATCGCCGCTCCATCGCCTTACGGACAAAGAACCTCTTCTATAAAATGATGTCAAGCCTTGGATACTCCGGTCAGATCACGTTCAACCACAAGGCACGGCAGCTCAACCTGATTGTGAGTGATGGCCATGTGTTAGAATTCATGGCAGGATAAGTATAGGGTATTGGATCCCCCGGAAGAGAAAAACACTTGCGGATACCTTGGATTCTGTAGCGGTATGCCGTTGCTATGGTGTCAGATCTGTAGTTTGCGCTGTTATACTATACCCACATTTCTTCTTTGATGTGTTGGTGTATGTGTCACAGGGCGCTGCCGCCGCACCATCCCGTAACTGGATCAAAGGCTTTCTCTCTTGAGAGTCTACAAAATAGGCGAAACAAATGCTTCTCCAGTTCAATAATCACTTGGTTTATTGTACTGAATTTTGAAATGTATTTAAAACATGAGAATAGAAATGACACGTGAACCCTACTGAAAAGTCATAATGACGGGCGCTGGACAAGCGGTGGGATAGCATGCTCCCTACATTCCACGTCTGGGCGTTGTCCGGCGTGTTCACATGCATCACCACCAGTAGAGGTCTGCGGCATATATTCGCTGTATGCAAATCAGGCTTGGGGAGAAAGACACGCAGAATGGTCGACTTTTGCTCCCCAATCTGGGGATCAAAATTCGGTACTTTTAAGGGCTAACATTAAGGGTGCGAATCAGATCTCAAAAGGCCCTTGCACTGTCCAACTCAGCTCTCGATGAGCTCGCTTTTTCGCACTCATTCATTCCCCCACCATACAGCGCGAGGTCCTTTGCAAAAGGTTAAAACGAATGGTATGATATTATATACATGTAGGACATTTCGGATCAGTTAAGGGAATACATTTGCACTGTGAGGTAATGTTCATTGTTAGTTCATACATGGAAACCTCGTTGGAACTCGCACGCTCATAATGAGACATCACTTTTATAACTGTGTGAATTTGGCAGTCCTGATTTACCATTACTGGATTTTGCTGATTTCTTTTTTACCATGCTTACAACAAGGTAACGGTTGAAACAAGGTAAAATTAAAAGTTATGTGACATCCTTAAACAAGGTTTTTGTGTAAATCACTTCATGTCAGTTCAGTCAATGAGAAAACGATGGAAACTTAATTTTTCTATATTTGCAAATCAAAAACCAGGTTGATTCGGATCAGAGTAAGGCTCTGAAGGGTCGAAGACAGGACACGTCAGCCACCGACGTGCGGAGTCTGTCGGGAGGGGAGCGCTCCTTCTCCACCGTCTGTCTTATCATAGCACTGTGGGAGTCCATCGAGTCGCCCTTCAGGGTCATGGACGAGTTTGATGTCTTCATGGTAAGCACAGTGATGTGGGAGCATTCGTTATTTGGTTTAGACCAGTATACAGGTAGTGAATGGTCATGAGTGCAGTGGGGTAGGATTTCGCACAAGTTGAAAGATGAGGCATGCCACTCAATATGGCAAATCAGAGTTAGAGCACCTCATCTTTTATTGGATGCGATTTTATTTTTTCCTTTGCTTGGGTAAGTACAATACTGGAAAACACAATATTTTCATGATATGCAATTTTCGCGAATTGGAGCCGACAGCCTTTTTCGCGGCATGAAATTTTTGCAAGATGCCTCTAACATTCAGTGCATGAAGTGCAAACAAGAACTTCCGCATGCATTTTAATTTCGCGAATTTTGGCTCTCGCAAAACTACCGAAATGAAATGCACGCGAACATTCCTCCTTTTACAGTACACTGTTTGTTTTATAAAACACCTTGGACCTTAGTTCCAGAAAGGGAAATGATTGTGTAATCAAATTGTATTATTGCAGAGTTGCACCACCATGCAGCTGATTGACTGTCTGCTACAAAGTATGAAAGTGACACCAGAGATGTGCAATAGTATGAGTTGATTGTGAGCCTGCCATGGGAGTAAAATTTAATTGATCGACAAAAACTGCATGCTAAACAGTGACACTAGCATGCAGTGGTATGCTAAACTGCCTATTTACTGACTTTTAAGCAGGCCAATTTTGTTGTAAATCAAGATAAGAAGTTATACTGAATACGAATATTTATATTTTTTAGTCTAAAATTGAACAAAAATTGTTCTAGAAAGGCTGCAAATTGGGTCGATTTCCCCTCACTCACGGCCTCGGTATTCGTCTAGAATTCCGCCACTTACTTGATGACGTCATTACGTCGAAGGACGCATTCCACTGGCGCATAAACGTGCCGGCTGTTTTGCAAATGAGTTGCGTGCATTTTCAGTCAAAGTGAATGAAGTTCAAGCAAACTGATACTTTTATTGACGTAAAATGACCTAAGACGATCTCGACCTCAGTATTTAAGTCGATGAGGATGAAGACAATAGTGATCATTGAAACCAGGAGTGATGACAGCGACAATTAATATGACAGAGATTTGGAGGAGTTAGGGAAGGCGGAAGACGGTGTGCCAGCGGCAGAAGTAGGCGGTGGTTCCGCAGCCCGGCTAAAGGTATCAGCATAATAAACCTGCTCCCCGGCAAGCCTGGGGTTGAGACCGACGAAATGGGACATTTGGACAAACGGGCGATTATGTAGCACCTACTTTGGTATAATTACACCAAAATAATAGGATATAGGCCTGGTTAATACTATAATAGCTTGAACAATATCGGTAAATCTAGTCAACTGGACTTACTTGTAATTTGGAGTAGCGACGTTTCGCGTCCGCTCCGGGACGCTTCATCAGGCCGACTGATCTTTGGCGGCAATTGGTTGTTGACCCGTAACAGGGTCGGGGAATTTCGGAAAGCGCCGAGGAATCTTCCGAACCGCCGGGTTGTAGGCTCCGGTTAGGTTGTGTCTCAGGCCCCCTCCTCGGTTTAGGGATGGCTCCTCCCTTTTAACGTAGATGGACTCTTTCACTCCCCTCTCGAACCACCGTGTCTCGCAATCTAAGATGACTACGTCCTTATACGGCGGCTCGGAAGATTCCTCGGCGCGTTCCGAAATTCCCCGACCCTGTTACGGGTCAACAACCAATTGCCGCCAAAGATCAGTCGGCCTGATGAAGCGTCCCGGAGCGGACGCGAAACGTCGCTACTCCAAATTACAAGCAAGTCCAGTCGACTAGATTTACCGATATTGTTCATGTGATACTTTACCTGGATGATTGAGAACATTCACAGACTATAATAGCTTATTTCAATCAATCAATCACGTGAACGAAATTGTTTGAGGGGAAGCGAACTCGATCTTCGCGACAGATCTCGGCGTACGCTTCCTGCACAATATAGAACTGAAGTTAGCGGTCTAATATACCAAACGAGAACTTACCACGGGCGCTAATGCTAAGATTCATTGTGCAACGATCGTCAAAAGCTAAAAATAAGTCGTTTATTGCACGAGAAATGTGTGGGTGTGGGTGTGTGTTTATCTGCCTGTTTTTAGTCTTGCACTAGATAGAAACTGCATTTCTTATCCGACTTTATTCAACTGGCGATTTGTTTTTCTCTTAGTCCTCATTCTAGCATAATATAGGCAGCTAACTTCAGTTTCATATTTTGCATGCAACGTACGTAGGAGAGTTGATCGTATCACCGGACGCTTTTTTTTATTTCTTGCGGGCTCGGAATTCTGTACCCAGAGGATGATGTTTCGACCAAAAATGCCACCAGTTATTCACAAAGTCCTGAAAATTACGAATTCGGCAAAATTATGGAAATTATACACTCCGATCTTTTGAAAAAAGACTTAAAATAAATTTTCTAGTTCTGATTTTACTTTTCTCTTCACGAATACCATTATTCGAAAAAAATGTCAGACTCTTCACTTTAATGTAGGCCTAATTTGTGCCTGGAGAGGTAAAAGCCACCAAAATTTTGAGTCGGATCAGGCCGATAGGTGATGATGCAGCCTGCATTGAGCGAATCCGCTGGCGCCCATGATTCGATGACGATGGGTGGATTACGTTAAAACTTGATTGTTGTCAAAACGTTCACTCAGAATTTGCTTGTTTTTATCATGAGAGTGGTTCAAGGTTCAAGTGCTCATCTGTGTGTAACAAAAAATCATCAATCAATCTTCAACTTGCGACAATTTCCGTCACTCAGATGTGAGATAGACGAGAAGTGAAGAGGAGGTCTCCATACATTGGACGTTTCGGGTCGAGGGCCTCATGAGCACTCCGGGGTGCTCATACTCGTTACTCACGAGGGGGAGAGCACCTTTTCCTTTGACTTAATAATAATTAACGTTAGAGTATCTGTGTTAGATCATGTCTAAACCAATATTTCTAGTAGATCTGCTTAACGTAGTAATAATGATATGAGCTGGAACCCCTTCATGAATAATGATGGGAGGGTTTCCCGGACGCATTGGTGGCAAGACCCACAAGACCTAGATCTACGGGTGCATGTCACGAAACCGACACCCACGAGTCATACATCCCACAAGTCATACAGCTCACAAGTCATACAGCCCACGAGTTCGACACTGAGTAAATAGAGCCCATGAGTTTGACATCAAGTAAAATAAGCATACAAGTTATACAGCCCGTGAGTTCGACACAACACACAAAAGGCTCACGAGACCGACACTTAAGCAAAGAAAGCCCACGAGACCGACACTAGGCAAAAGAGGTTCACGAGACCGACACTAGGCAAAGAAGGCCCACGAGACCGACACAGAGCCTTCTATTACAGAGTTTGGTCAACCCAGTTATGAGTTCTTCGATCTGCGGTGCCCATTTCGTGCAAAGAGGTTCTTTTATGTAATAGAGTAAGCCCTCACCATTCAGTGCGTACAAATGAAAACGGGGTCAATTGAACAGTGGTGCGCGCGGTTGACTACCAGAAACGTGTGGTACCCAAGTGGTACCCCCGCGAATGCTCGACTTCTCGACCACTTTGCTAATGGAGGTGGGTCGTTCAAGTGGCTCCGCTTCTATATGCGAGCGCGCACTCTATTACATTATAGAACCTCTTTGGTGGGCACAAAGTGGGCACAAAGTGGGCACAAAATGGCACCTGTGTTTAAGTTGGCCAAACTCTGTAATAGAAGGCTCTGGACCGACATGATGAACAGCGCCACCTGTAGACCAATTAATTGTATAGGGTGATAATGGCATAAAGAAGGTGCAAGAGATAGAAAAGGAGAGTTGGTAGGGTATTACCCCGTCAATTGCTCTCCCTCACCACCTGAACGGTTCAAGATCTTCAATTCTGTTTGCATATGTGAGTGTTTGTGAAAAAAATAAACAAAATTCAGTAAAAGAGCTTGAGATGTTTCAACATTACTTTCGAGAATGCCAAAACACCCTCGTTTCCCTATCTGCAAAGTCCATACCGGTATATAACTACAAAAATACTCAAGTATGAAATGAAGTTCACTACCGTAGAATAAAATTATTCACAAAATGGTCGATGTTGCAGTGTACACCTGCTTTTCATGATATGGGAGGGGAGGGGAATAGTCATCTGCAAAGGTGTTGAAATATTATAGATTCACAGAAAATAATGTAATCGTCAATTAAGGCAGCGTTAAGAATTCGGAAAAAGAAGATACATTCATGAAAAATACTTTTCTATTTCATGAAAAATGTACAGTTTGTTAAGAATAATTTTACAAACACAAGCCACTGAAATCGAGGTGAATCGCTGCGATAAAAAAAAAAACCAACGATTTCATCCGTTTAATGTCATATATTATAGTTAAAGAGAAAATTACAAATTGAACTCTAAGCAGGCGGGTATTAACAAACATGTAAGATATCTAATAAGGCCTACTTATGTGAAGCGAGAAAGAAAAGGGCGAAAAAAGAACTTAGAGTCTGTTCACCGTCTAATTAAATATAAGGAAAGTTTTTTAAATATAGCACAATGGCATCTGAAATTAGAATTAAACTATTCATCGTTCTTGTCCTCTATAATTTTTTCATACATTTTAGGGGGTCCCATGAAGAGGTCCCAGAAGAAAAAATTGGTAACAATTTCGCTCCCCGTAGCGTGACAGAACAGCCCCCTAAACGCCACACGTGTAGAAATACATACTCATTGTCGTTTATATGTAAATGGTGCTATTATTAGTTAGTTACAAACTCTCGCTCGACAGCGTAACGAAATTGCAACCGCCAGTATGTAATTTTCCCCTAGATGGAACACCCTGTACAGGTACATATTGTAATCGACATGTAGATGGCGCTGTTCATCCTGTCGGTCTTGTGAGCCTTCTTTGCCTAGTGTCGGTCTCGTGAGCCTTCTTTGCCCAGTGTCGGTCTCGTGGGCTTTCTTTGCCTAGTGTTGGTCTCGTGAGCCTGTTTTGCGTACTATCGGTCTCGTGAGCCTTATTTATGTAGTGTCGGTCTCGTGGGCTTTCTTTGCTTAGTGTCGGTCTAGTGAGTCTTTTGTGCCTAGTGTCGAACTCATGGGCTGAATGACTCGTGAGCCGTATAACTCATGGGCTGTATGACTCATGGACCTATTTTTGATGTCGGTCTCGTAGACCATATGACTCGTGGGTGTCGGTCTCGTGGGATGACCCCAGATCTACACCCTCTCCAAAAAGTAGTCTTTTTGCGCGGTGTAAAATCGCGTTATAATTCCGAACACGATTTTTGTAATGGAATAATCGGCGTCTTTTGCAACTTGTCCTTGCACCAGAATCACAATTCATACCAACAATTCACCGTATACATTCTTACCGAGCAGACGATAAAGAAAGAAAAATCGTCAAATGAGGTTCAAATTTCGCATCTTACGGTAAAATGTCTGACTTGAACATTTCGAACAGTTCATACGATAAAGCCTTGTAAAAAATCGACAAACCCTTCCAAATCTGAGGTATTGTGTGAATTTCTTCACGTTTTTACAGTTTTATGTCGCGTTTGTGTGACTTCGGTCCATATAACGTTCTGTCTACGCTCTGTCTACGAGGTTTCGCGAGCACTGAATGTCTTTAGTACGCAAAAATGTGCGTGTACGGAATTACCATGCTGTCCGGTTCTATACGTCGCAATCGCTCGGAAGAACGAGCTGTTTTGAAGGAAAATTGAGCGACGGCAGAAAAGTCACACAGATATAGACGCTCTCCAATGAAGGATATGCTACAAATTTACGGGAGTGATTTAGAATAAGCAACTATAGACTACGTAGATTTCTGTATCCTGTGATTAAGGTTAAATTCGGGTTCTGAAATTTTAAGATATCCACATGGATGGTCCCTGTCATGGTCATGTAACATAGCCTAAACAGCGATTTGCACGAACTATCTCTAACGTTAGACCCGTTCTACTGACGGTGTAAGTGATATCGCGACTGTTGGTTGGAATGCAAAATGGGGTATTTTGTCATCTTAGTAAATATAGACGGATCTGTCTCTTCTCGTTGGACTCCTTATCTGACGATAGTAGGCCTAACAGTGATAGTAAACATGGTCATTCCCGAGTAACCCTACTTAGGCCTAGCCCAGCTAACATTTGGACGTTCGTTATTTGGACGTTTTGTCAAAACGTTAACAGAACGTCTTTTTGTGGAGGGTTTTCGACGTATTCAAAACGTTTCAAATGGACGTTATATAAAAACGTTTTCAAACGTTTAAAAAAACAATCAAAGAACTTTCGGAATTTTGAAGGACCTGCAGAAAACCTTTTGGACGTAATCGACGTCAGCAAAACCTTTAAAGAATTTCCAAAACGTTATGCGGACGTTCTGCCGACGTCCAGAAAACCTTTAAAGTAGAAATTCAAAGCGAGGGTTCAATTTTTGCATTTAGACATCAATGACAAGCCCAGAGGTCATGGAATGTAATGAAATGACGTTCCTTCACTTGAGCCATTCTAGAAGATGTAAAACGGTCACAGAAATACGGCGTTCTAGTAGTGCCTGAATATTGTAGTGCCTGAAATTCTTCAAGAAAGTCGCACGTTTCGCCTGTTCAAAGTCACGCCCTGGATTTGCTAACTCTACTCGGTAAATTTGTGTGCATGTCAATGGAAGCACTGCGTGTCTCTTTAGCTTTATATTTTTCTTATTGCAAGTTTGAATGCGGTCAATTTTAACTTGTAAATTATAAGAAACAGTGGAGGAATCTTTCTTTTCCCACCTTTTATTCTGCTTTTAGTCATCTTTCTCAAAATCAAGAGATTTAGACGACTACCGCACAATCTAACGTCTTTGATGTTAGTACGTCGTAGTTTATACGAGTCATGTAAATCCACTGACGCAAAATCATGAAGATGGAAGGAAAAATATTGGTAACTGAATATGTAATGATATGTGAAATGATGAGCAGACTTCCGAAAAGCGACAGAATTTCAAACAGGGGAGATTTTAGGACATATTCAGCTGTAATATTTGCTGCAGCTCAGGCAGCTCGCAATCTCATGTAGGCGGTGATGCGGCTCGGCACTGTTCGGGTGAAAATAGCTGACAGCGCTCGCCAAGCATAATGTGCGTAACTAACATGTGCTTATAAGGATTGAGAAAATGCAACAATATTAGTAGAACACATCAGTGAAAGTTTGAGGGAAATTGGACAATCGATGCAAAAGTTATGAATTTTTTAAATTTTTGTGCTGGAACCGCTGGATGAGGAGACTACTACAGCTTGTGAGTCATATGCGTACAACAGTATAAAGAAAATATAAAAGAAAATTCAACATATTTTCACTTTTTCGCATAATAAAAGAGCAATTGACTTGCCTCTTTCTAAGGGCAGGGGGAATAATATTACCCATAACATGTATCGGTAACGAGTCAGGGGAATGTGTACTTTTTTCAAAAGATGGAATTTTGTGAAATTCTCTTTATATTTTCCTTATATTGTTGTACGCATGTGACATCTAAGTTATTCATACACTGCAGTAGTCTTCTCATCCAGCGGGTACTGCACAAAAACTTCAAAAAATCATAACTTTTGAACGGATTGTCTGATTTTCCTCAAACTTTCAATGATGTGTTCTACTAATATTGCTACATTCTCTCAATCCTTATGTTTATGAAGGTGAACTTGTCCTTTAATGTATCAAGGAGGTGTGAGTCTGCACACGTAACGCACCACGTGTTTCTGCTTGGCATGTGCTTGGTGACTTGACTGAAGAATCGAGTGGTGGGTTAGTTTCATTCCTCAGTTACATTACTTTGTCTTGATGCTTTACGAGGAAGAAAAAAAAAAACATGATGGACTCGTTGATCAGAGTTTCAGTAATTAAAGAGATCAATTTTTTAGCATTGAAGTGCAGATCGCACAAGGGAGGTTCTAATCACAAGATTGTGCTGGTACATTGTGAAGCTGGGAGTGGGCCCCCCTCCGAAACAGGAAATTTCCCATAAACTGTACCTGATGGCATGGCATGGCATGGTGCGAATGTGACAGCTCCTAATGAACTTGCCTTGGCGTATGAGTTAGACTTTTTTTTTTAAAAGACATGTGTTTAAGTTTTTTCTACAAAAGTGAAAGTTTCAACCTTCTAGAACGTTCAAAACACGTTATACGAACGTCTATAAAAAGCAAAGAGTATAGAAGCTACGCTAAGAGGGTGTACTCTCGCGATTTCGCACGCAAACGGGTGTAGTACGCCATGGAGCCCCGTATGGAGCCCAGCGACGGCCATTTTGGTAACAATACCGCGCGCTTTAACACGTAAGCCCATGGAGCAAACCCTACCTTCTTTTTATTTTCTTCATTTTAAGGAGAAACACAGTGGTAGAATTGTGTTTCAGACCTCAAAATATCAGCAGAAGTATATTTTCTGACGATACGTTAAAAAAGATTGAAGAAATTTCATTACTTTTCAATCTGTAGTCCTTCAAAATTGTATTTGAGCTGACAAACGCCGTCTATCGCTTTCTCTCTCGGGCTACTTTAGCTCTAACTTTGTGGAACTGCATATTGGAAAATAAATGACATTTCTTCAATTGCATTTCATGGTTAGACAGGAATGATACTTCTGTATGACAAAACGAAGTCCTAATTACATCTTTTCCCCTGTATGGCCCCTAAAAATGGGGAAAATGAAAGGCAGACATTCATCACTACTATATAAATCAGGATTAGATCACGTAAAATATGCCCTCTATCGGTCTGTCAGCTAATGGCGTCCGTTTTTCGCCCATGAGCGTATACCACGCAAAATCGCGGGAGTCTACCCTCTTAGCGTAGCTTCTATACTCTTTGATAAAAAGTCTTATGACCCGTTCCAGGATGTTTAGAGAACCTTTCATATCCGTCTAGAAGCTTTCTCGTCCTTTTAAGAACGTCTAATGTTTTTTTTTTTTATTTCATATTAAATAAAATATAGTCATAAGATTATACAGGCACAATCTGGGATTAATGTACCCTAATCCTAATCCTATATAATCCTATCCTGACCCGTCTTAATGTCCTACCACCTATTATACCTATACTACATCCTATTCCCAATCGATGAATCTGTATCCCATTCTTTTATATGCAAGCAAAATAATTTTTTGTAATGCATGAAGACATGGTTACCAAAATCAGATCACACACACCTTAATTAGGTATATTAACATATGAGAATACCTGTTCATAACATGATTTGAAATTGTGAAAAACTGAACAATAACGTAGGTAAGGCTATTTTAAACACAAAAAGGTGGAATCCAGCATGGGTCTTTAGATTTCAATGTCTTTTATCTATTTCCATTAGTTTTCAAACCTTTTTTATTTTCTTATTTCAATATTCATAGATAGGCATGGATATTCATGATAAAGAAACCAATGACGAACACGTAAGGGACCAAATAAAAACGTTTTTTAAACGTTCATTGAAGATGAAGTCGACGTAGCAAACCTAAAAAACCCGTTTTGTGGACGTTTATAAAGGACGAAGACGTAGCAGAGATAGTAAAATGTTTTATAACGTCCATGACGTTTCAAACGTTTTCCAATAAACCTGTGCTTTGCGGTAAATGCCAAGTCCCAACTTTGACGTTATATGTACGTTTTAAAAACGTCCATTTCATATACGAAAACGTAGGCCTACAGAACCTTACAAAAACGTTTAGGAAACGTTCTGAACACGTTATGTGTTTGCTGGGATAACAGTATTTTTTTGGACTTGAAAAACTCGCTGGGATTGCTGTAAGATTACCATTATTACTCACGTTCGCAATCTTATAACCAATCGAATCCTTTCGACATTACCCTTATAACCCCTCATCACCCTGTTGTATCTCTGTAAAATGTAGATTTCATCAGGGTGATAATAGTAACAGGTTATATCATTTCGGTAATAACATGGTAATAACGGTAATATTTGGTCTCAAACAAATTTTGGAGCGATATTACCAGTAATTTTCCGTAATATTGGTAATCGGTAACAAATTGCCCAGTGGGATGGTTTACTCAAATAAAGCTCACCCAAAACAAATCTGAGTTATGGTGTGGGTTCACGGACCTTTGCTGTGATTCATTGTACCGTCTGCTGTAGAAAGCCATGATGGTATCCAACCAATGTGTATGCGCATGCGCGTTACACACACATGGTATGACATGGTTCTTCATAACAGACTTTCACAACCGCCTCGCTAGGACACTATTACAGGATTTTACCGTACGTTGAACGAAATTTGCTTAGTCTAAACTGGGCAATGCCCTTGGAATTCTTTTCCTTTTGGGTACACCCGTTCTGCCACACACCAGCTAACGTGAACAATCCGCTCCCCCATGGCACCCTAATGGATCCGCCACAACACCCTTCGGACACGAGGAAAGTACACTAGTACAGAGTGTACTCTACTTGAATAACTTGTAGGACAATTAGCCATTCTGCCCAGATAAACATGTGACCTTCTCAAGCTCCTCCTTTGACACATCCAAATTTCCTGATACCCCTCCGTCGAACAACCTCTTTGTGAACTTGTGCGGATACGATTCCCATAAAATTCCCTCCTCTCCCTCTTCCTTCTCCTCCGCTTCTTGGTTCTCACTGATATTCAGCTCTCCTAACATCCGCATACCACTTCTTCAGGTCATCATAAAGACTCTTTAGACCAGCTCTTTTCCCATCTGCCTGCATCCACCCAGTCCAAGCAAGTACCCTGTGAGGGATAAACCTGAATTACCCTCTCAGGGCTATTCAGCGGCTCAACGAAGCGTTGCGATCGTTATCGCTATTATGGAGCTTTAGCTCAAAATCTTGCGGATGTTACAGGCTCGTGCGAGCGCTGCACGCTCGCCATGATCTGGGTATCCTTGTGTACCCATCATGCACATATAGTAGTCCGCGCCGTTTGTATACACCCACATGCAGGCCACACAAGTCACAGCGTCACATATCAGCCGGGGAGATACCACGCACAGTCTTCGCACATGGTTTTGACAATTTGCACAAATCGAAACTAATCTAAACTACACTAAGTGCACATAGTCGTTGCAGGGTGATAACACAAAAAACGAACAAAACACACAGCCCACCCTCACGCACACACACACGTACGCACACAAGCATAAACACCCAAAGAAAACAAAAAACAAAAAACAAAGCAAAAACAAAACAAAAACTGACATCATTCAGAAAGTGTTGAATTCAAGTAATGTTGTCAAGATACAGCTACATCCTGAGAAGTATAACTATTGTTTTTCCAAATCATGTGCATGATGTATCAATTACTGCATCTGTATTAGTCACCTAGTATCAAACCGTATCACTCTGTGACTGAGAAAACAGCCGTCTGCAGTGTGGACATAAGAATACCAGTACGCATCTATAATAACATAGACGATCAAACGCAATTGGTTATTTCATAATCCAGTTCTGGTAACTGATTGGAATTCGTTCTCGTACATGCCCGTGGCAAACTTTCCGAACTGTAAAGACGATGGTATAGCACAATATCTTCTTGGTTCTCGAATGGAACTATTTTCAGTTATAATTCTCCCACAGTCCCAAGTAAATATAACGCAAAATGCATCCTATTGGTCTTCCCAAAAAATGCTATCGATGCAGTCAGGCAGTGTATATTCCATAATTCAAGGAGGTGGAAAGAGAATACATGTAAAAATATATGCCTTATTAGTGCACAGGGATAAACTGTACTGCGTGTGCGAACTATTCATGATCTCACTGGCAGCTGACTGGTATCAGGAAACTCGACTAAGGAATTAAGATACATGAGAAACACACCAAAAAAAAAAAACAAAACAAAAAAAAAACACTCCCCACCCCCTCCCAAGATCCCTGCATGGTACGACTTGTATGTGTGATTTTCTACAACAGACACGGCCGATCGAGACTGCCAGAACGGTCAGATCGAGTAATAAATCTTTTCAATGTCACAGTACTTTCCCAAGATCGACGTATCAGGGACGTGATCAATGCATAGTTTGATTTTTTCTGATTACCTGCGGTGACACATCTTCTAATGTCCCCGGAAGATCATACTATAAGGAGGTAAGCATCGATATCATCCTACACAATGTATTTCCAAAATTTACAGTTGTGATGATTTCGTTTATATCAATGTGGGATGAGTTAGGTTCCTTCAGGGAGGTGGAAGAAAGACTCCCTGGTTCCTTCGTACAGCAGCGAACAGCCCACGAAAGCGATGGCCAAGCAAGCAAGGCGAGCCAGAGAGCAATACGATCACCTGTCCATTCCACGTGGCCGTGGGCAAACTAGGTATGATATGGAGGCAGGCAGGCGGTGTATGAGCAGTTTTTTCTCCGTTCCAGTAGCGATAGCCTGACAAATGCAGACCGGATTGAATAAGGCTAAGTAGACAAAATGTTCGCACATGCCGTGCTATGACAGAGAACGTGTGAATTTAGCTCGCCGCGGATTATCCTGCAAAAGGGTCTATAAAAGAACAGACTAATAATCTTCTTTCTGAGGGAAAATGAGCACAATCAGCGGTGAGCAAAAAATACCGTGTGTGTTTATACGCAGACAAGTCGAAGCGGTTTTGTCGGTTTCCATAGACTTTACACGTGAGGGCGATTCGCTTGGCACTGAGCCAGGTTCGGCGAGCTCGCTCGGTCCTCCTGTTTTATCCTTTGTAGGGTACTACGGCGTTATCCTCCACAGGGTATTTGCCTGGACTGTCCACCTTCGCCGCAGGCTCTTCTTCTCCACCCTCAATTGGGCCATCAACCACTGTCTCCTCGACTCTGCCTCTCTAAAACACCCTCCGCACTCCCCACACCTCCGCTATCCACAGGCTTTATCCCAAACTCTCCTGTACCAGCCCCATTTATAAGCAAACCCCTCAAACATACGCATCATCTTTTCACCACCCCCAGTCAATTCCACTTCCAAAATTCCTGCAGGCTTGATGTCAAAAACCTCCCACTTATCACTTCTCACCGGTTGCCATGCAATCGGCTCAAACACAGCATG